>NW_021680759.1:559190-649630 GCF_001412515.2 Diachasma alloeum
CCCTGGACCCCGCTCTTCCCCCCCCCCACACCCCCGGGCATTCATGACAGAAAATAGTATGTGCCACTCGGCCCGTAGTGTCGGTTTGCGATTCGGGTGAGTTAGCAGCACTCATCGCAAACCTCCACTTACGGGCCTTATGACACAAATAACTATTGTAACTTTGAGAAAGTACAAAAATATGCCTTCTCCCCAGAAACCCCTTGGTACTGGGTACAAGTACTTTTTCCACTGATCAAAAGTCATTTTTTTTGAGTGTCTGCTTATGCTTTTTGCATTTTCAATCGTAAAGGAGAAAGTCATTGCGAGTGGCTCAGACACGCGGTCTGCTCGGTTGTATCGATTGGCCCGGCGTCGGCTTCCTGTTGCATGGATAGACGAAATGACGGCATATTATTCCGCATTTACCACCCCCCTCCCTCTCCTCGTTCAACCCCTTTCACTCCGTCTCTCTCAATTCTTTTCCCTCTCGCACTGCCACCAAGCCTCCAACAATACCCGGGAACAGCAGTCGAAAACAGCTCGCGTGCCACATGAATCATCATTCGTTTCGTGTTACCCACTGAGAATATACACGACCAACACCGCTGCGTGAGCCGGCACGTGTACGAATCATGTCTATTCCCCCTAAGTTCAGTGGCACTTAGAATCGTGTTAGCGTCATACACGAGTTATCCAGCTAACGTTTTCCATGATCAGTATCTGGTGGAATACCTGGGGATGTGACATCGAATTTTGATATTGAAAGGACCCAGTGACACAGTCGTTGTTCTTGGTTTAATTTTTACGGAAGCTTTTTCAGTTTCGGACGGGGCGGAGGGGGATTATTATGACGAAGTGGACCTTCGTGCCGGATGGACTTAATGACGAGAGAAATGCGAGTGGCTCGCGGTGCTGTGGAGATACCGAATAAATTGGGTGGAGGTCCGGCGGGGCTCAGTACGTTTATGATGATATCAACGACAGCCTGTTCACGCACCGAAAAGTTCTGGGAATACTGGGAAAGGTGGTGGATTCGAGGCGTCTCAATTTGAGGTGTTGGGCAGAGAGATGGGACTTATCGGCCAAGCTCGTGATGAATGGAGTGGAAGTTTGATAGACAAGACATTTTTATGGTGTGTTGACGAACAAGTCGCCAAATTTGAGGCTTTTTTCGGATTCAATTCAAGATACTTGAAGATTATTTAGGCACTAGTCATTTGTGGGGAGACATTAACCCCATTGAGACGCTAAATTATAAGACGGTTTTGGTGACTTATCCATTTTGAGGAAATAAAAATATTAGTGAGAATATAATTGTTTCTTATAATGCAACTTCAAGTTTGAAACAAAAGATCATTGAGTATGATGCACTGTTAAAAAAATGAAATTTCATGGACAGTCAACTACTAATTTTCAGAACAGTGAGACTAACTATGATTTAGGGGAAAAAGTCATGAAATTTCAGGTTTTACTTGAAATTCAGTAAAATTGCAGAATTTCAAGCAGCTTAAAGGGAAGAATTTCTCTATTTATTTGAATTTCCAATGTAATATGAATATTCAGTGTCAAATTACAATGAATTTTCAGAGAAAGCTGAAATTTCATGATTTTTTCCCCCTACATCGCATTTAGTCTCACTGTCCTGAAAATCCAAGAATATATTTTCAGGGAAATGTGGAACTGAAATTGACAGTTCTCTTTGGTTTTTCCCCGAAATTCTGAATTTTCAATAACGAAATTCCTTGAAATTTCAGTGGAAATTATATTCAATAAAAATTTCCGAAAAGTGTACCGGAAATTTCAGATAAAAATTTTCAACAGTGCATAGAATGTCTTAAATGCATGGCTTAATGTCTTAAATTGAAAATTAATTACTTTGAGATTACAAAGATCTTAAATTGACACTTTCGAAAGATATCACAATAACAAGATTTTACAATAATCTACAATTTGTTATTAAATTTGATTCATCAAAAACGTTGCCGAACATTTATCGAAAATTTAACAAACGTTTCTTCAATGGAATTGAAAGATCTTTCCTGAATTTTAATTAATTAGATGTGAAATTTCACCCACGAGTTGTTGAAATTCAATAACAGGTTGGTAATCCATGTTTTCAACCCTTAGTTGTTGAAATCCACCAAATAATTTTCTCCGTGTAATTTCCGTTTTTCGAACCCTCAGTGTGACACGTCCATAAGGCTCAATTTGACCTCGTGAGTCTCAAATAAAACTTTGTTTTATGAATGTAAATTTGCGAATCCCTTAAAAAAGGGGGCGTCCTAAAAAAATCGACAAAACTATCCTAACTTCAGACTCTAGTTTTTCGGTATCGAGTGCTACCGAACAAATTGATTGGAGGTCGAATCGCGGCTGAGGCCGTTTATAATGACATCAACGCCGGCCTGCCCACGCACCGAAAGCCTTTGTCCACTCCCTCGCGCGTTCTTTCTGTGTCCAGCCGTCGCCAAAAACGCAGCCCGCCGGCGGAGAAGGGGATTCCCCTCCCCAGATCGTGTGTACGTGAGTGAAATCAGTAAACCGGAGGGATGTTCTATTTTCATGGAGCAAAATATTTTGATACGTGTCGGGGATGATAAATACCGGTATTTATCCGATTGCTTTCAATCTGAATATCAACTGAGCGCTCATCAAATTTTTTTGCGTCATTATACCGCCTGAAATACAGAGGAAAAGCGCTTTTGGTTATGGTCTGTCGAGTTTACGCTCGGACAAAACCGCCAGTCTGCGCGAGGGGGCTTTTTCTTGAGGCGTGTGGACTGTACTGGTGGGGTTGGACGATGCGACGTTTCCGCCCGAAGGATTCCGTTTCATCCTGGCGACACACACAACACACAGTCCTCCCGGGCTATGATTAATGACCCAATGGGGCTCACTTGATATATCGCCATCATTTTTCACGCATAGATGGTGCCCGCTGATATACACCAGACCGTTTCTGCGGAGGAATCCGCTGGACGGCTGCGTTTTCGGCTGGTGTACGGGGGATATTTTTCTTCTCGCATTTTACGGGCACTCCTTTCGCGGTTAGTCAACCATCTTTTCCATGTGCGCCGATCCCAGTAATAGCTTTGTTAGGAGAGGGATCGACGGCTATTTCCCACGGATAATTCGATATTCATCTCCACCGAATAGCGAATTTTCAATGTCGAAATTCCGTAAAACTTCAGTGGAACAACAACATAATAAAAAATATCCAACAATTATTATTCAAATTTGCTACTCAATATTCAGAAATAAAAATTGAAAACAAAAATTCAATCATTAGTTTATGAAAATTAAGGAAAAATTGCAACTCATGGGAAATTTTACTGCAAATAAATTACATTTCGCTTTGAGATGACGCTTCAAACAATTAAATTTATCATGATTTATTGGAATACTCGTAGACTATAATTACATCTATCGCCATTTTCAGCAAATGAAGAGCGGTTGCGGTCTCATTAACTCCGGCAAAAAATCGACACACGTAAAAAACAAAAACGTCCATTTTTTGGCGACCCAAAGTGAAACACAGATGTAGGTCGTCAAAGTGTCTGGCTTAATTAAAAACGGCCTTTCGAACAGCGCTTTATCATCCCCGAACATGCGCATGAATGCTACGTGACTTGGCCAACGAGGCATTATTAAACCGGCATGTAATTGAATCCGTCCAGCTTCTGACCACGTACCCAATGTTCTATTCGAACACTCCAAGCTTCTCCACTTGCTCCTCTCCTCCATCCCATGCACACTTCAACATTGTAAAACCCTTTCATGCATGGCCTTTGTGTGCAGGTGCACAACTAACCTATAACAAGCCACGACACAAACCGCTGGATAGTTTCAAACTGCAAGTGGAAAATATGGGGAAGATGTTTAGGATTTTTAAGGACTAGCGAGTCTTTGAGAGATAGTTAAGACGCGCTGTTTGCAAATTTCTGGCTGAAATTTTCGGTACACTTTAAATTAGGGCGAAATGAAGGCGATGTTCATGAGTACAATCGTCTTGAGTCAAATTTTTATGAAGCCCGTCCAACAATCCAAAGAGAATTGAATGCCATTCTATGAAGCGTGAATAAACGAAGCATAACTATCCAAATAATTTAGGTCAGAGGAAAATAGAATAATTCTACTTTCTTAATATTGCAAAGTTGATTAGAATTAATAGCTAGAATTATGAGATTATCTCAAATATTTGACGTTAAGGATAGGAGGATCTGAATGCAATATAGTGAAAATGATGATCGATTTTTTCACTTTGAACAAATAATATTAATATCCAAATACAAAATTTCTGATATGAATAGAAAGAAGCTGTGACTCAATATTCCAAATGAAGTTTTAATTTTTAATTTGCTGCTGAAAACACGAGATGACTGCAAGTGGAAAATATGGGGAAGATGTTTAGGATTTTTAAGGACTAGCGAGTCTATGAGAGATAGTTAAGATGCGCTGTTTGCAAATTTCTGGCTGAAATTTTCGGTACACTTTAAATTAGGGCAAAATGAAGGCGATGTTCATGAGTACAATCGTCTTGAGTCAAATTTTTATGAAGCCCGTCCAACAATCCAAAGAGAATTGAATGCCATTCTATGAAGCGTGAATAAACGAATCATAACTATCCAAATAATTTAGGTCAGAGGAAAATAGAATAATTCCACTTTCTTAATATTGCAAAGTTGATTAGAATTAATAGCTAGAATTATGAGATTATCTCACATTTCTGACGTTAAGGATAGGAGGATCTGAATGCAATATAGTGAAAATGATGATCGATTTTTTCACTTTGAACAAATAATATTAATATCCAAATACAAAATTTCTGATATGAATAGAAAGAAGCTGTGACTCAATATTCCAAATGAAGTTTTAATTTTTAATTTGCTGCTGAAAACACGAGATGACAATATTCTAAGCACGGAATTATATTGGTGAGATGAACGACAGATTAATTGAATTACCGTGTGAACTAACTAAAAATTGATAACAGTGTGGGCACGCGCTTTTACTAGAGTATCGACAAACATTGAATTCCAGAAATTCACACTCTAAAGTGTGTTCTAGAAGGAATTGAATTGTAATTATGATTAAAATCTCATTCAGTGAGCATAGGAATTAGAACATGAGCAAATAATCATTTATTATAATATGAGAATTTACCAGCTGATAAATTGGGGCATATGATTCTCATCGGTGGTATTGCATTTGCAATGGGAAAGATTGCAAACAATTAATTGTAAAAAGGAATATCGAGTCTGACCGGAAAAAGGGCATCAACCTCCATCAAAGGGGTGGCGCTAGTTATCGAGAGAATCGATGGAATAACAAGATTTGTAAATACTCCAGATACGCCGTGGATAACAGCAGATAGTCCATAACCTCAACGAACAGTGAATCATGTCCTATATCCTCTCCTGGTAATACCCGTATGGCCTAGGGATAGAGTTACAATGAAGATTGAGGGAGTCAATGGAGCGAGGACTATGATAGTCAATCCTCTGAACCGGGTGGAAATTGAGGATATGATGGTAAGGTGACGTGGAAGAGGATCGCCCGTAGATACCGTGTTTTGGCATTGATCACATCACGGTGTTCGGTGGCTATGCCTTATGGAATTATACCGAGATTGATCAGTGCCACCGGCGTGCGTCTCCTCAATCTTACTCGCAAATGAGACTCACATTAACCGTATGGGATTGACGAAAATTCTGGTATTCGGTAGCTTTTGGAATGAACCAAATTTTAGAATAACCTGAGTGAAATTATTTGCAACAATCAGCAGGATTCATATGAAAAACAACTGAGAAATTGCTCTTGAATTGTGTAAAGTATAATTATTTTTGTTAATAAATTAATAATAATAATAATATTTCAATATTATGTGCCATTTTGCACATAATTTCCTTTTATCATGTCTAATTCATCGCTTATTCCGTTTGATTAAATTGAATAAGATTTCTTTTCAACTAATTTTGTCAGATTTTCAACTCAGGTGAATGTTATCATCATCATTATTCTTATTATCCCTTTCTTCTAGACAACCGATTATCTTTTTTACAGTTCTATCTCTCCCCTCAGCCCTTCGATAGAATGTTAATAGAAAAATTTTATTTATACATACTTGAATGAATTTGAAACATCACATTTGAAGAAACCATTGGAAAGGTCAGTTACAATGAATTTGCAATCATCATAAAAATCAAATCAACCAATATAGCTATCGTAATTATTTTTTAACTTCGACTTAATCGGATTAAAACCAACTTTTTAAGCTATGATTGAATTCATTTGAAGCATGATATTCAAAGATATCCTTGGAATTCTGATTTTCAAAAAATACAAAATTTTTGCAATTTTTCAAATAAATCAAAATAACAGGACAATCCAAACAAATTTTTTAAGCCATCATTCAATCAATTTAGAGCTTTTTTTAGTTATCGTGGGACAACCGAGGTCTAAAAATAGAATTTTTCGGACGTTTTGAATAATACTAGATCGATCCAACCCAAAAAATTCAAAACTTAAATTTGAACAACTACAGAGGTTCCACGCGGAGGTGAAAAATTCGCACATACCCCGATAAATTTGCATCATCAATGCAGAAAATAAACGGGATCTGCATAGATTGTTATTCACCTAGTTGATATTGCCCGATGCTGATCACGTACATCCGTATGAAATCAACAAATGCCGTAGTTTGCATGCAGCATCGCTTTGAAATCTCCCCAAACTACATTTTTTGATACATTGAAAAACGAGTCTGCAGTACTACCACCAAATCATTCAGAAGCTCGAAAAAAAATGGAATGCACCGAAAAATATCCAAGAATAATACCACGAACAGCTCCGATGCGAGATGGCAAACGGAACTGGATGGAGCCATTCTCCCCGCACTATATAATATCACGGTATTGACGAATAGCGCTAAGTCGAGAGAGTATATCATAGCATGTGCGTTCGTATATTCACGGGGGGTTGATTGATGCGCCTCGCAGCTGACGCTCTTGTGGTTTGGAAAGATGGCTACATTTCATTGTTAACGTGTGTGTGTTTAGCGGCAATTGATTGAAGTTTAATGACAAACTGTATCAATTTCGACGGAGAGGTGAAGAACAGCCTATTGATTTTGTAGATACTAGACAGCACTCGCGCCCGCTCATCTATCGCTTCACTTACTTGTGCACTGTTGAAAATTTTCCACTGAAATTTTACGGATTTTTGTCATTGAAAATTCATGATTGAAATGTGAATTTCAGTTTAATTACTGCGGGAAAATTTATAAAAAATTGGGAAAGTTCTTGAAAATTCCTGGAATTCCGAGAAGTTTAAAGGAATTCCCTGGAAATTCAGGGGAATTTGTCAGAGAATATTTATTCACTTGAAAATTCATGTAAATTGTGAAATTTCCGTCTTCCTGCCGCTAGAAAATTGAGACTTTACTTGAATTTTCAGAGAAACTTGAAATTTTATTGAGTTTTTTCCATTAAATCGAATTCCAAATCTTTTCCGAAAAATTCCGCCAAATTGTTTTAACAGTATGAGAAGTTTCTTGTTCTGTATTCAAATTTCAAAGATATTCAATTTGATAGACTCATAAATGCATTGTAAAAATGAATGATAGAGAAAAAGATTCATGAATGAAAAATGAATAATTTTGAGTCTTTCATTGATTCCTTTGCATTTTTCAAAGTAACCCCATCAATACCACTAATTATTGAATTACTTTTCTAAAAAAATGACCAATTTTCTTAAATTATGCAAAAAATCCGAGAATTCTCTAGAAAATGAAAAATTTTATAAATTTTTCGCGCTTAAAAAAATCTTCCTGCTGTTCAAACATTTCATTTCCCCATGAAACTTCATTTTTTTTTCTAATAGTGTGAATTCAGTGAACTTTATTCCAATTAATAAAACTACTATTGAAACTTGCATGTGATTTTTAGTTGCCCTTTATAATAACAAAACAATTAAATTTTTAAATTTGAACAAATATTATTCCGCTGCAAAAGCCTTCATCAATTTCAACTGAAATGATTGTTCAATTTATTAACATCTGATGTAAAAATAAACAGTTCATTTATTAGTTTCGCAGAATTCGAACATTTTCATTGAAATGAAAAAATTACTTTATCAATTTCCGCAAAAAATGTTGCTGAAATGAATATGAAAATTAAAAATCGATAGTTATATTCCATTCAAACGCGTCAATTCCCTCTCTAGGTAGGGATTCGGTTGTGTGGCGCCCAATTCCGATATAGTTGTCCGCGTTATCATCAGCATGAGGATGCAAAGATGACCCCCTGGACCCCTGCGGAAATTTGATCGTAAATTACATGACGGGGCTGAAGCAGATGATGCTGAGCAAAAACGACGGGTTTTTACTTACGTCCTGAACATTGCTTCCCGCATCGCAAATGACAAAACAAGCGAGGTGATTGCGGAGACCCAGTCAGAGTGCGAAAATTGCGAGGCGTACTGTGCACTCCCTCGGACAGGGATGCCAGACGAAAAGTTTTGTTCTTGATAGTTATGATTACAACTTGACCATGTTAACCGCAAACCTATGGGCTACCGCCTGCTGAGATCCCATTGCTGGGGGGTACGTTTTGATGGTTGTTTTGAAACTTCATTTTGTGGAAATGAACAAGTCTTTTAGGGGTGTCATTTTGTGATTATTCCTTCGGCATTTGACTTTTGCTGTCCATTTTTATTCTCTTAAGTAGTACAGGGACGCACGATTGGCTGAGAAAAAATTTATTCCTTTATTATGCAAATATTTGATAACGACAAGTAATTTCAACGGAAATTTTCAATTTCCTATCGTGGAAAGATCGTTAAAAAAATCCAAGTCGTTTCCTACCGAATTGTTAAAATATTTCGAAAATATTTCGTATCACCCCCAAAGTTCGATTCCATCGCTCACTGGCCGATGGCAATTGAATTACATAATTAAATATGTTTAATGTTAATAAAAGATCTGTCCTCTTCACATCTTCGAGTAAACACCTCGAAGAACCCATTCTAGCCGTTTATGACTTCTTGTAGAGTGCGAGGCTGGAAAAAAGACTCATTTCCCTGAGGTGGGCGGTACATGCACGAGTGCCCCTAAACTGTTGCGTCGCGTTGACAATACTCCTGAGTTACAAATAATTTCACTCAGATTGTTCTCAAGTTTCAATGATTTGTTTAAATGAAGATGATACTTTAGGTAATTTGAGTTAATTGAATGTTTAATGATGATTTTTGCATATTTACACAGAGTCGATGTTTAATTAATTATTGATTTATATTTATGGATCGCAGTTTGAGAATTCAATGGAGTAAGTTTTAAAATTTCAAAGAATGACAGACTGATATAATTTTTTACTTTAATTAGGTGATTAATATAAATCATTCAAGTGAAAATTTATGCGATGAATAAAAACCTAAAAACTAGTGTCTTCAAGACGCTATCATTTAAGACAAAAAAAATTATGTTTGTCATACATAAAATGTTGACATTTATCACACTTCTCGACTTTTCTCTCTCCTGAAAATTCCCGAATTTAATTTAAAAAACATGATCTTATTCAATCTCAAAGACCACAAATACCCCAGAGACTTAACATCAATGGGTGCTCCACCAGAAGTGTATTTCCATTTCGATCCTCCCCAGAAATACGTTTTTCCTCCCTCGTACCAGTGATAGAGTCATTTTCAGTAGGGGAATGATATAAAGAGGAAAGACTCCATGACAAAAAAAATTGAGATACGTACTGTGAGGCAAAACAACAAAGCAACCGAATGCGTCAAATTTCCCCTTTCAATTCTCCCTGTACTATTCAATTTCCGGTGCCTGGGGCCTCAGTAAAAACATTTTCAACTAGGACAAAATGTGATTTTTTTTCTCTTCCCCGCCAAGATTGTCGCGTTGAGGGCTGCAGTCTCTTCCATTCTCCGTCTCACTTCTTCCTTCGGGAGCAGAAAGATAGGCGGGTAACGTAGTTAGGCGCAATGCGAGGTCAATGAGCCACTTCGTCCTGGTTGGCTGATGCCTCACATTTCATTTTTCCACCGCTCACTCCAGTCTCCTTTTCTTCCACTCCTAATATTCTATCAGCGTGAATTATTTCGTTGTTTCGCCGCTATTTCACGGAAACTGAGTACTTCCACCAAGTCGAATTGTCTCAACAATTTCAATTGATTGGGATCCTTAACTAAGTTCTCTTTGTGTCGTAATCTTGAGTCTTAGACGACTCTGGAGGATTCAGGGAGAGAAGGTAGATGGCGTCAGCGAGCTACGGAACTAGATAAGCTGGCTCAACTGCACTCCAATTCCTGCTCGCTATCCGAATGGTTCCTTCGCTAATTTCGAGATCCCTAATTAATTAGGATTGTTTGTACTGTTGAGACTCCGAGGAGTCGACGGGGAACTGACCCATTATTGGAGATAGGGGGGTGATGCAGGGATTTTGTGATGATGGGAAATCGTCGGATGCTTCTTCCGGTCGAGTTCTAGAAATTTTTGACGTGGCATTTGCACTGAGATGTCCGAAAACTCATCTCTGAAATACTTTACAATCTAACTACCCTCGCGTAGTTCCCCAACGTCTAGACTATCTATAACTAAACTGTACACGTAATTCCCCACGATCGAGACACCTAAAATTTTCGTTACTACATAGAAACGCCGTTCATCGGATAAAAAATAGCCGAAATACTTGGATATCCTTAAAGATGAGATGAGACTCTAACATTTTGCAAGATGTAGCGGTTTCGTTCTTATTTCACTGTTTATTTTCCCAGCAGAGTCAACTCATCCAGATTTTGATTTTCACGGCTTTTAATCAGACCCATGAGGAACCGGCGTCCTCTTCCCCGAAAAGCGTCTCTCCTCGTTAGTCATCCGCGAGGATCGGCGTTTCGTGTGCATTCAGGGGTAGAAATCTTTACAGCGAGGGTTGAAAGCTTGTGTATATACGCTGTGTACAGAGAAAAAAAGAAGGAACCTCCCTTGAGACTTCTGGCAGGTCCGTAACGTAAAGCAAATAATGATTAGGGTGATTTTTCGTATTTTTACCGTGTGCTTGATTTCCGTCCGGGCAAATATTGCGAGTTTTCTTAAGTCTTTTACCCCCTCACGCCTTCTTCACCCTCCTTTATACTTGTTTTTCTTTTTCTAGTCTGTCGTACATTGCTCGGTGGAGGAAGTCCTCGAGCACACGATGATGGGCAAAGCAAAGATCGCCTTGGATTGGTACTTGGATGAGACCATCTTGAGACCCTCTACTTTTATGTTGTCATACTGAGATTGAAATCCGGATTCTTTTGAAGGCATCACTCCTGGCTTTCTTTGCTTCCTCAGGGTCCGTTCGGTAACAATTTGAGATGGGAGATTCGTCAAGGGGGAGATTGAAATAATGCTGATCTGTCTGATAAATTTATGCACGCGTGATAAAATTTAATTGAAAAATCTAGCGCGTTCTTTGGGAAATTCTATTGAATTTCTACTGCTACTCTAAGAATTCTCTGAAAGTTTTTATAACGAGGTTATATAGTTTTCCGTATCATTTTATTAAGAAATATTTGATAGAAAACTGTTGATAGATTCTTATTTGTTTCTCATTACAAACTTAAAAAAAAAACAAATTATAAAAATCACGTCCAAGAATTCTTTTGAAAAAATCAGAATAAGTTATATAGAAAAACCAACATCTATTAACATTTTTCTATAAACAAAACGTCTACTACAAGCGCGAAACGACGTTGCATAATTATAATAGAATGGGCGTAAAAACAAGCGGAATTATTAAACGGAATTTTTATAGAGTTCTAATAGAATTTCTTAGAGAAAGCATTAGATTTCACCCGTGCGGAGATGAAAAAAATGAGGAAATTTAGTCCATTGAATCCTTTGCCACAGAGAGAGTCATTTTCATTAAAAATGGCTACTCGACATTTTACTGGGAATTAATTACAGAGAAACAATTCTAGAGAAACTCTTTTCCTTTTTAAAGATGAAAAAATCCTGCGCTACTGAACTGCTCTGATTCCATTTTTTCCTGGGATTTTTATAACTATTCATTACACTCTTAGCTATTCAATATTCATAAAATGGAGCTGTTACCAAGCGCAAATGCTAAGTAGTGTCAGGATCGAGCAAAGTACCGGAGAAAAGAGTGGAATTTAAGCAGATGGCATTGTAAAACGGTATTGAAGAAGTGAAATAATAAAAGATGGACTTTGAGTTTTTCTCGTTCAGTGATCCTCAAGGACGGGAGTTTTCAAGCGTAACTCACTCAGACCTTTGTCGATACTGCAACTCTCGGCGATACAATCCACTCAATTTCCTTCGCTTTTATTATTGACTGCGATGCAGTAGCTGCATTACGAACTACGTCTGCCATCATTTTTTTTCCTGTTGCTATTCTCCGTTCTAGGGATATTTAGCGCCGCATTAGTCTGGCGCTCGTTCAATGGATATGGATTCATGTGTACTTGAAACGTTTAATCTTCTCATGCGTTTTCATGCTTCTCTGCAAGCTCGTCGGGAGGATTACTCCGGACAGCGTTCACAATGTCGAGATTGTGCTTGAAATTTTTTTTTCAACATTCGATGCTTATTGGGTAATCCGGGATGAATAATGTTGAAACATGGCAAGTGTTTTGTTCTTATGCCCGGCTGATGTGAGTAATGTTTTTGTTAAAAATGAATAAACTCAGAGATTTCTTTAAATGAAAATGTTTGAATTGAAGGAAAAACCATAATGAATTCATTCTTAGTAAACTATTATTACAGATTGATATTTATCGAATAAGTCATTGGCTCTGATTTTAAACAATTAAAACTTTTATGCAAAATGTACCAATGACAGAACACTGATATTTTTTTTATTACCACTGATGAGAGGTATCCGCTTCAATTGATTTTATTAATTTCAAATGACTTCAGCGTGTCTTCGGAAATGAATTCAGAGAGTTGAAATCACGTGATTTCAGCGTTTTCGATTATTTCAACTATTTCAGTAATATTTTCTGAGAAATTAATGAATTACTAGAGTTGTTTCAATAAAAATATTTAAATTGTCTGAAAATGACCAATGAATTGATTCCAAATCAAGCATTATTCCATATTAATAATTGCTTCTCTTCGCCATAAAAATGATAGTTTCATTTCTAAACAATGAATTGTGAATAATTGAGACCAGGGAAATATTTGTCCCAGGTTAAAAACGGAATACGCCGGGCCGAAATTTCCCGAAGTACTTGTCTCTCATTTTCTATTCCATGGCTCACATACCTTCATGAATAACTATATCCATGCATCAACCTTGTGATGACATTTCGCCGCTGAAAAATCGTGCGGTGATCCTCGAGAAACTCGAAGTTAAGCCGGGTCGATGGAGATAGGTGTAATCATGGTAGGTCTGGTATAGGTCCCTCCATATTTCATCTGAATGGTGTCAAAGGGGAAGTTGACGCCCGAGTGCGGAGAGTGCTTTAAAACCATACGCGAGACCTCGTCAGGGGTTCCTCACGCCACGTACGTGTTTTCATGGAGCATTTTTCCTTCTCATTTCACACGAAACATTTCGGCACTTCATACCGAAAAAATATTCTAAAGAGAATGGGACAGAGGGCCATTACAAGAAAAGAGGAGAATGGGTTTGTGGGGAGGTTTTGAGTCAAGAGGTAATATCCAACATGCCAACTGAGACAGCATCGCTAATGGAGGTATGCTGTAGGGACAAATCATAAAATTTTATGGGTCAGTCCCGAGAACTTCTCGTTTCATATGTTATGGTGCGGATATGCACCTGGAGAAATGAAACTTCAATCACATAAAATGCCCTATTTGAAAGGTTCCCATTCGTTGGAACAATATTTTTGTTGATAGCAAGTATTGAATGAAGGTGACCTTAAATTTATTGAAGTTCAACAATTTTTACAGGAAATTAATAATAATCCTCATTTTTAGTTGACTATTAAAGAATTACTTCTGAATTTTCGAATTTGATGCTTCTTATAAAGTATTTTAAAATTTGAAAAATGTTTTATTCGTGATTAATTTAATATTTAAAATATTTAAAATAATAAATTTCAATTGAAAATTAAATAATTTGGAATTGAATAATTAAATTTAAAATATTTGAAAAATTCTGTTTAAAATTTCCTACATATTTATTGAAATTTGTACTGAAATTTCAAGGGATTCCGGCATTGAAAATCCACAATTTAATGTGAATATCGATGTAAACGGCAAATTTTAGTTTTATTATCCCATGATAATTGATAGAAATCAGGAAAATTCAGGTGAATGTAGTTTTGAATCTGCAATTAATTGAATATTCAGCTCAATTCGTATCTGAATATTCATGCTGCTATTGAAAATTCAAGTGAGTTGAAGAATTTTCGTCCTTATAAAACCATTACTTCATGATTTTTCCGTCCCTGAGTTGAATTCAATATCGCTCCCCTGAAAAATCCCGCAGAGCTGTCCGTCAAATTTCAAATTTTCTTTGACAGTGTAAGGTTGACTTCCGTCAAGTGGTTTATCATCCATTAACCACTCCACTGTTACTTCATAAATCCACTACCACTTGACTGTCAATTCGAGCGGGCTTAATTGTGCGTTCTCCTCTCAGGCATCTCGAAATAATTATTCATCTGAGTCTTTTATGCACCCTGTGCGTACGTAAACTCAGCTGGGAATTGTAGGTAAGAAATAATGACGGAGTGAGCCACTCAATTGACAGACAAGTACACCCGAGCCTCCCTCTCGCGCTCCCCAACGTGCAGTGGATTTCAGAGGGCAAGGGTAACGGAACATTCATTCTGACATTGAGCTGAAAGAACTTTTCCCCTTACGCTTCCATTGTTTTTCGTAAATGGGAATGCAGCCCCTTTGTGGAAATACTTCAACTCACTGGGATTTAGGGATGTGTGGATTAAGGATGTTTAACCTATCAAGTGGGCAACTCAGTTGAAAAGAAAAATAAAATTGACTAAATAAATCATTCATGTTACAAATTATTTTCCTCATCAAATTAGAAGTGTTACGGCGTACTTTTCCGGTCTCATAAAATAATAATTGAAGAAAATATTCATAGATAATGGAGGACTTGTGACTGCAGTAACAGTCGAGTTTTTATCGGGCAACATCGCACGCTTCGGCTAGTAGTGGGGTTGTAACAGTGAGATGAATGTTTGTGTGCGTTATACGTGTCCATATGCTTCCAGCACTGAATTATCGTCACCGACTTTACCGACCTCGATCAGCTGTTGTGCGGTGTTGTCGCGTTGCTCGACTCGTAATGGCGGTCAAATTTTTTTTAGAGGAATTCGAAAATCAATCGAAGATATCACGTCTATAAGGCCCGGTCCGCTACTTGTTCTCGGCGGCGATAGATTCTCCATAGTCTAAAGTAAATGGCTTGTGGTTTTTTTTCAATATTTTAAGTGTAAATTGCCATACAACATCTCGATCAAAGTTCACACGGTCGCGTTTCTTCCCTAAGCGTAGTGTTAAAAGAAGTGATTTTCAGAAATTAATTTCTCACTAGGATGCCCTGGTGGAAGGATTAAGATTATTACTAACGTGTGGCTCAAATATCAACCTGGCATATGAAACAATATCAAAATTATGGTGAATAATGGGGGTTGTTTTTTGTTGCAGATGGTGAGTGACTTACTTTTGATGTCAAACGCTTGAACCACTTACACGGTAAGATGGAAATTTGAAAAATGATGTTAAAAAAACTCGACTGTGTGGCGCACTTGATAGCAGCATGAGATTCACAACTTCAAGCTCCCAGGTTCGAGCCCCGGCCGGGCCAAAATTCCACACCAATTTTTCATCACAAATTTCCACATAATATTCATCTAAAAATTTAACACAATTTTCAAGCCGAATATTCCACAGATTTTCCAAGTGAAAAAAACCCACTCCACATTCAACATTCCCTGGCTGAAGGCCCTCGGGCAATGACCGCGTTGACAAGTTAACCCTTAACGAAAAACCGGTAAAATTTCAAAAAAATTTAAAAAATTTTTTTTTTATGTTAAAAAATTTAATAGTGAGTAATTTCATTTGCATCAAATAAATTAGTTTTCAAAAATAGACAAATGCTCTCGAGATCGTAATGAAAGCTTTATTAACATGGTTTTATTAACACTATTATTTTGAGCTCATCAATTGTTCATTTTATTTTCATAAAAAATGAATCTGGAATGAACGAAAGAATATCTTCGTTGATGAAATTTCCAGCGAAAGTACTATTTAAACCGATAAAAGTATTCCGAATGAAGAATTTTGTGTAAACAAAACGCATATTAGATCCACGATTTTTTTAAGTGATTAACTTCATCCAAAACATGAAACTTCTTTTTTCTCTATAAAAATAATCCCCCCCTCTCTCTCCATTTATCCATAACTCGAAAGGACTTGAATAAGTACACACTACGTGAGTACGACGACCTCAGCTAAATATTCGCTAAAACCATTTCCCCTGAATTCCAGTTTGGCAACTTGAAATCATGTCCCGGGAAAACTAAGTGAATTAGAATGATGCGCCGAGACTGTGTCCCCTCCCCCCATTTATGCGCCAGGGATGGGGTGAAATTTTGCATGCCGCTTGATGAATTATTTTTGACGCTGGTGTCACAACCACGAGGGGTTACGGGTGGGGAGTGAGCGAGAGGGACGAGGAGTCCCCTCAAACCCGACCTGGTTGAGAGTGAAAGGTGGTTGGGTCCAGAGGGTTGGAATGCGGGTTGCGCCCATGAGTCCAGAGTAATGTGTCCCGCCCGTGAGGGTCCCACCGCTCGTTAATTACGGACGCCAACTCGTCCCCTCCATTCACCCACCCCTCAACCCCAGCCATTTTCTCGTACCACTGGGCTGGGGGGCGCACAGTCACCCCCTCGTGACCAAGCCTGGAAAATCCTAATTTGCACTACGGCGCACGTCGTTTTCCGGCTCTCGCCTTTCTACCTCCCTTGATATTTGTAATTTTCCACTGAAAATATAGCGGGCAAATCTCCTCCCCCTGTATTCCATATTCCCGCAACACCCATTTCATTCTCATGCGAAATAGCGGTGAGTGAAAATTTTACACTTGTCGAATGTCATCTCCGAGGAGATTTCTCGGTGGATGCCACGCTCATAGAGAAAATTATTTTTATTGAGATGTTTTTTCGTTGAAACAAGTATTACATACTTGAACAAATTTCAAATAAATAAGATCTTACGGTGAATATCAATTATCCTTTAAAATTCTGGGACCCTCAAGAATTTTTGAAGAATTTCCTAAAAAATTATGAGGAATTTTTTAATTCAAGGAGAGATTTCTCTCAGATTTCCTGATTTGTATCAATTTCCCCGGAATAATTGAACTGAAATTTACAGTTCCCGCAGATTTCTGCATGAAATTACGAACGTCTTGAGTGTCAAACATGAATTAAGATGTTTAGGCAGCTGTTCTTCTGAAATTTAGACAAATTTTCATTTTGTTCAGACGTTTTTAGTGTCTGAAAAATGTCTACAGAACGTGTGTGAAGTTCAGACATTCGTTTTTGCTGTTTGAAGCTATAAACTTTTGAATGTATTGACGGTGAAAAAAAATAAGACATGACTGAGTGACAGGCTCACTGTCATACGGCGCGCTGTCATCTGCTCGTTTTCCCCACGTATTTTCAAAGCATATTCCGTTAAACTAAGTTATGATCTGAATATGATGTGATTCGAGAGCTGCATATGGCTCCAGGTATCGCATCGAAGCTCCACCCCCAATAATGATTGCCGCCATATTCGGTTGTCCCTCAACTCTCCAGCGCGGGAATGAGATTACCAGGTGGTCTGTTATATCGATCACTGATCAAAGTACCAATTCCAAGGGGTGGAGTCCAGCAACTAAACTCTGATATTTGCAACAGCGACAGTCAACAATAAAAACCGAATGCTAAAAGCCAATCCGACAATTCCTGACATTTCAAATAAATACGTGTCTCAACGATATCAAAAATTCAATAATGGATTGTTCCGAGGGCATTGCGAATTGCTCGTCTCCCCGTACTCACCCGTGAACGCCCATTCCAAACCCAGCATAAGCCATCAGTGTCAGTTACAGTGACAGTGGTGCGTCCACTCAACATTATTACGATATAAAACGGTTCGATGTCTATCGTCCTAACTTGAACATTCCCTGTCACTAGTATATAACAGGTGATCTCTATCACATTGCGAGGGACTATACACGTCAACGGCATACCAACGAACTGTGAGAATAACTCATATCCGGGTATATTAATTTTGTAGCTGACGGCAGGGTGATGCGAAACTATGATCTGGTGCATCAAACTATTTCCCGTTTGCGTATTGTCGAGTGGAGCTTTCATCCTGTATTCCGGGTTGAATGTGGTGATTTGATACACGGAAAAATAAGTTGGAGAGAAATTACCGAACGAGAAAAAGTGCGAGACGAATAGGGAATTTTTCTCCACTGGTCTGGGAAAATTGACCAATTTATTAGTCATTTTATTTTATTTTTATTTATTGCACCTTATAGTGTTACTCATTTGGTACAAGGGGGTGGGACTAATACTTTTTGAAAATAATTCATCATTAATTTTGTATTTTACAGTCAAATAAAAATAATTGGTGCCATGAGACAGATCCGAGGAAAATAAAGAGCGGAAAATCGACTAGCAAAAATGAATAAAGTCTGACTAAGAGGATTAGCTGCTATTCACTCTAGTTTTCATTGCTTGATTACAATAGAGTTGCTATTCCCCATTGTTTCCATTGAGGATCGATGGTGACTTCGTGGCTTTGAATTTCATGTTTTCCTGATTATTCTATCAAAAAATGAAACGATCTGCGGGTACAATGACACATACCGATAACTCCATAATTCGGGGTTTTCAGCTCGCTCAAGCACGCACAAAGGCCAGGGTACCTTTATTGCGGCTTTTTAAAAAAGTACACGATATTGATAAGAGATAGGTCATTGTACCGGGTATAGTAGTTGAACAATGGAATTATCTCTCTGCTTCCATTGAATTGCTTCCGAATGGAAGTATTATATTCTTCAAATTTGTAATTTTCGATTTTTTGGGTCAGCATAACTAATTTTGGCCTCAGGGGTCCGAATACGCTATTTTTATGTATGCATGTACCCGGTCATTTTTCGACGTTTAAATCAATTCAATTGTGATTTGAAATATTTTTTCCAATGTTATCTTGACCGAGTTCGATTATGAGATTGATTGCATCACGAGTTGATAAAAAAATTTTAACGTTGAGGCAATGTTGAAATCAATGAATCAGTGAATTCAATTAAAACCGCATCTTCATAGTAATTCCATTTGGAAACAAATTGCTAGGGGAGGGTTGGGCAAACCTGCTGAGATCTCTTCCAATTGTCAATATCTTATTTTATAAATAAAGAAGATCCCGAAACGTCCCATTTTGCCCGACTATCCCCTAATTTATTAGTTAAAATATATTGACTGTTCCATTATAATATTGATAAAAATTCTCGAATAAAATGTAATCGTACAAAAGAGTCATCTTCGAATTGAAATACTCATCTCCCAATTGAGTATAAAATATACTCGAATCAAGTATATTTTATACTCATTTCAGATATATTTTTTCCGTGTTCGCCTTGAATTTGTCCTCTTTCTCCGTATGAGCTTTTTAATATTCACTCACTGCATCCCATCATTAAAATTGACTCCAATGTCTTGTTCACAGAAATATTCCACCACTTGAACAATGAAGTAAAAGCGATGTTTGAAATTCTGAAATCGTTCACGAAATGTCATCAAGAGCTCAATTGATTATAAAACTCGTACATTCGTCACCATTCCATGTATTTCAGAACGAGTGGGTGGATTATAATTGGACTTCTTACTCGCCTGGCATAATTAAAGCGAAGAGGATTATTTTCGTGAGTTTAGTGGTGAACATTTCCATGCCGTTTCATAGAAATGTCATTTTCCACCTGAATTTTGCGGTCGACATGAATTATTTTCAAACAGATTCCCGCGAAATATGTGTCACTCATCGAGTTGAAAATACATTATGTCAGGTCACTCACTCATCTGCCGTGATCCGCCGTATTCATGGAAATTCGATCATTACATGCTCTGGGGGTATGCCAGAGCGATCGATATCTTTTATTCCACGAAAATCTACCCCGAAATTAGGCCAGTCGTATTTCCATGCTCTGTTTGGATGGTTAATATCACATAGAGCATGGGAAGAGGATTATGTGTATTTAGCGATTAGCCCATTAGGTGCTAGCTGAGTTGAAGCGGTCGAGTATGGAATCACAATTATCCGTGACTGCTCATAAATTCCGGAAAATTAACATATATCGTCGATGCTACCTGGGCCCCCATAATCGATTCGTGGAAATTATACGCGGTGGACTATTAGGTGTTAGTTTTCCAGCTGCATGACGAGACTCATGCGAGAAAAATTTCGGAATATCTAGACGACATTTTCTTAAGAGAAAAAATTAATTTTATCAAGAGAATTTTATTTGAACCAACTATTATTTGGTTGTGAATTCTCAAATGAACGTGATTTCAGAGTGAATACCAGTTATCTCTTCTTGAGATACATTTGATTGGGAGAAATCGAACTGCTCTAGAATTGAAGTTTCTTTTATTTATCGCAATAATGAGAGTATTTGATTTCTTTCTAGCCAAAAGTTTGCTAGCTCCAGAAATTCGGTGGTTTACTCAAAAATCAAAGTTATTCTCATGACTAAATACGTTGTTATCTCAATCAACACGATCATACGTTGTTCCAAGTAAATGATATTAGGTTTAAGAAAATAGCACTTTTCCATTTTTGTGGTGAGTACATGTGACTTGACACCAAGAACTATTTTATTTGATTCAAGCAAATGTATCTTAAGAAGAAATAATTGATATTCACCGTAGGATCTTAATAATACTTGTTCCAAGCCAGAAACATCTGAATAAAAATAATGTTTTCTGTCAGCGTAATGAAAGGACATCAGCAACTAGAATAATACGGTCAGGACTTTTCATGCCCAAATATTCGACTCGGGATGTATATCAATATCATAAACGATATTAGCGCCACAAATCTCGATATTCCACACTCGATCCCAGTATTTTCCACAATAATTCCACTTGACCCGTCATTCCCCATCCTATATTCACAGCGGATGATATATCCACCTCAACATCTGGTTCTGCCCTTCACTCCACTCGTATACGGCCGTTGGTTTAACGATTAGTATAACGGATTCGGTAGTTACACCAAATCGGTTTATCCATCGGAATACTGAATCTATGAAGACAGATATACGAAACCGGTGGAAATGGATCAATCGGTGTGTCCGACATTCGGTGAAAAATGGAACGGTAATTTGCATCCAGCGTGATTCTCACGTTTCACCGTGCGCTGCTTATGCTGAATTCTCATTACTCCATTCTCTCTCGGACAGACCGAATTTCAGCTGGGTTAACAATGAATCTAGTGTGCAGAGGCGATGGGCGACCCGATCAAACATTGAACATTCTGCAAACGTTCTCATCTGGCTGAATTTATCAATCAACAGTGGAAATTTGGTTCTTCGGAAGTAAATAATAAAATTTGTACACGGCGAGAAAAGTTGAAGAAGAATTATGCAGAAAATCACGGCAAATGTTAGTGGCGAAAGGTTTCGCGAAAGGCAATCGTGCAGTGTTAGAAATTTTTGGCTGAAATTTCCAGTACATTTTTTGGAAATTGTCTTCACATTTTAGTTCCACTGAAATTTCAAGGAATTGTGAATTTCAGTTCAATTATTTCCTGAAAATTAGACGAAATCAAAAAAATTCCGGTAAATTCGTTCGTGAGTTTCCAATTAATTGATAATTCATCGTAACTCGGCAGTGAATATTCATGATTTCATTGAAAATTCAAACAGATTGACGAATTCTCATAGCAATGCTGTTCAACAATTCAGAATGTCGTTGAATTTTCAGTGAAATCTGAAATTTCATAAATTTTTTCTCCTTAAATTGGATTCAAGGTTGCTTTCCTAAAATTTCAATTTTTTTTAACAGTGGAGAGGGAACTAGTTTTCATTAAAAAGTACTACGCTAGAACAGAATTAGCGGATATTTTTTTAAGGTTGTTACAGGGCTTCATAAAATAAAATTATAGGTTATTTTGAATCCTATTATTGGTTTCAGGTGTTGGATTCGTCTTTCAATAAAATAGATAAAATAAATAAAATAAATGAAATAAATGAAATAAATGAAATGGATAAACTCAATAAAATACATCAAATGAATAAAATAAATAAATAAAAAACTAGTCCACAGAGTCAGAAGACAACTTAGGATTCGCAAGGTCTTCAAAAAAATCGGTCGCAGTTTAGAAAACGTTTTGAAAGTTGTCCAGAGGTTAAATGAAAACGAAATATTCTCAACTTCTTGGAAAACCTCCTAAACGGGACATAACTAAAATAATTGCCTCAGGACTTTTCAAGTAAAAATATTCCACTCAGAAGATAACAGTCACTAACAACCTCTCCATTGAATTTTCCACGGAACGAATAGATCTTTTTTCCCCCCAAAACATTACGTGCAATGATCTATGAATATGCAACGACAAAGACATGTCATTGAACTCTGTCAGAATATCCAACGAGTTCCGTGAATATTATATAAAGCACATGGAGAAGGCAGAACTACTTTCCCCCTCTGGAAACTCTCGCCATCAAATGTACATGAAAAAGTTTCAGGTAGGGCTCTTGAATTCAGCTGCTAAAAACTCCCTGAACTTTGGTAAGAATCTTTCCGAGAAAGTGATCAAAATTCATACGAATAGTTATTAAAGGATTCGGAATTGCTGTAAAAACTTGTAACGTTGGGTATAATCTGTGCTAATTATCCAAACATGTGCACAGACGTACTGAGAGCAAAAATTAGTTCTCCCGGAAAATTATCAAATTTAATACCAACAATTAAATTGAGAATTAATACACTCATGTCTATTTCAATTGAAATTTTCTAATCATAAATAATTGTTTAAAATCAAATAAGATAGATAATTATGTGGAATGAATATATTTATCCATTCCAAATGAATCTTGCAATAAATTTCTTCATTTCAATCAACGAAACATTTGTTTTTATTGAAAAACCTATTCATTCGATTTGAATGAAACGCAAATGAAAATTAAGTTCAAATTTGATATTTAATATTACTTTAATATTGAGGTTAATAGTCTTGAATAATATTAAGAATATTAAGAATGTAATATCTTATATTATTATTGTTACTCATTAATAAATTATATGAGTAATATAATTTATTAATATTTAATATTTAATTCATATATTTAATTCGCAAAAAGTATATTAACTCTAAATAAACTATCATTATCACTGCATTCTTTTATTCCACCGGAAAAAAATATTTTACAATTCCGCGATTGCACGTAGAAATTTATCAATCTTTGATTGAGCCCATAATAATTATATTCACACTAAAATCACGCATGAATGCAGGACGGACATAATCCCCGAGTATTATCATAATCCTCATGATCATTAGTATTTCATTATTAAGTGTATTCAGCCCTTCCGCCGACAATTTTCCCTAATGCTCTCCACGAAGCGGAATATTATGCAAATATTTGGCATTCGTTTTTTCACCTTAATTTATATTCGGTGAATGTCACGGTTGAACACGTGAGAATTTCGTGGTAAAATCCGTACTTGTAAAGACAGGGAAAAACGTGAATTGAAGGTGAAATGAGAGTGTATCGGTGTGACACACGGATGACGGTAAGCGATGGGTCGAAATGGGGTGGCTCACACGAATACATCTCGCTCTCTTGGTATCTGTAAGCACTTACCCAAGGCGGCTTATTGTTACCGCGACCCTCTTTGTGGAGATTTGTAAAAGCACTTGGTCGCGTTTATTCAACGAACATTCAGCCAACCTACAGTATTATCCCGTATCACGATTTGTGATAGATTTATGAGGGCTGCCTGCAAATGATTTTATGTTTCATTTCAATATATCGAATTTCACTTGAGATTTGAGGGGATACCGCGCGGAAATTTCCAAAGCGCAGGGGGCTTTATTCGTCTTGCCGATGAGTTTACTGCTTCAGTATTTATGATTTTTTGGTTCTGATTGGGAGCTTTGTAATCGATCAAATTTAAATTTCCAATTTTTGGTGTTGAGGTAACGCAGTTTGGTCTAGAAAGTCTCTACATGTGGTGTTTTTTCGTCATTTTTTAAAAATTTTCTTACAAAACATCAGTCGAATTTTATGAATTTTTTCATGGAGACAGGCTTAAAAAATCAAATTTGTCAACTAAATTGCAGGAAAAAAATTTGAAACCATCATGAATATTCAGCGTCAATCAAATTAATATTCGTTGTTTATAAATAAATAATTGCAATTGTTCAACTTTCGGTAAAATTCTGAATGTGAAAAATTTGTTACGATTGATTGTTTATAAATTCTCTATAACAAATTCTCATAATTTTCAAAAACTGTAATTTTGAAATTATTTCAGCATCTTCCTGCAAAAGTATATTTTCTAATTTTTTTTCAGACTTTGAAAATGTTTTCAAGCGATTCAATATCGAGATTCAAATTCAGACAGGTAAAATTTAAATAATAAAATCATTGTAAAATGTCGGGAAACTTAGGGTTAAATCGGGCTGAAATGAAAGCTCTGATGTTGGACTACAAAAGTGGACAAACATTCCACTGGAGAAAAAATAGCCAAAGTACTTGAATTTTAATCAGCTCATTCATCCACACCAATTAGAATTCAATTTTTTTATGCGATTTGAAAATTAAACCTTGATTGAACCTTGATAAATCCCAGCCTAAAAACGAATTGGAGTCTCGAGAGGTTCTGAATGTATAATTATTTAACAGAACGAAATAATACGCAAAATGTTGAAGACATTTCAATTGATGACTGTACTATAACATGAAAAAAATAGATGAAGAAGAGAATAATAAAGTAAGAATTGAAACAAACGAGAACCCATTCGCAAGCAAATTGCTAATCTATTATCAAAAATATATTGACTTGTGACGAAATCAATTCCCCACTTATTTTCCTCTACATGGAATTTATTATTGTCCTCCCGATAATTACAGTGAAAATATTAACGAAATTCCATTTCAGGAGCGAAGCAGTAAACCGGGTCAAGTCGATTTTAACTGTTGGCCAGTTTTTGACGAATATCTCGGAATCTAAAAGAGATACAAAAATTTTTGTCACAACCTTTTTTGTAGAGCCAACTAAGGGTTACAAAAAAGGTTATGAGCAAAATTTTGCTATCTCTCTTAGATTCCGGGATATTCATAAAAAAATGGCCAAAAGTAAAAATCGACTTAACCCGGTTTACCGCTTCGCTACTGATTTTTATTATTCAGTAGTTTAGTTCGAAAATGAAGGAAAAAGTTGCGGCGACAAGTTGTCTCAAGCCTCCCACCTCATCCAGCAACCCCAAGTGCGTACCTCAATCCCAGTCCCCCTCCAACCACATCCCTCCCATATTCCTAGTGTGCGTTAGCAACGATCTGCCTACGCTATTCAGACCAGTCCGTAATAAGCAGTTAGGGACCTTATTAGCTTTTGGGGAACGGGTTACCCGGAACGTTTAATGTATTCCATTGTGTGGCTGCCACCGTGGTGACGGTGGCGGTAGCATACAGTTGCGAATATAGTCTATAGGCATCTGTATGTTGCCGCCTGTACTAATTCCGAAATTCCTGGTATTACACCGTCAAGTGAATTTTCAGGCATTTGCACCCAACAGCGTGGAAAGGACCCTTCCGATTTCTAGCGCCTGCTATTCAAGCATTTCCAACTTTACGGGGAATTATGCTGGGATCTGATGTATGAGCACTAGGTGATAATTCAAGTTTTGTTTTCAGCCTGTGCATTCTTGAAATAGTATTGTTGGAAGGTCGTAAATGAAAAAAGTTTCTGGCTTCCGGAGATGAAAACACGTGTGAAAAAATTTAATAGCACTTGAATTTTTATTTTTATTTTATTTTATTTTTTTATTATGATTTTTGATTTTCAATTTTTTATTAAAAAGTCAATTTTTATCAAATTATTAATAGAAGAAATTATTAATAATTAATAATTTGAATCAATTATTCAAACATTTATCGATAATTTAATTTTTATTAAATTATTAATAACAATTTAATCATTTTTGGATTTTCAATGAACTTTCTGTTAGTTTTTGGCCGATGCTATTGAAATGTTCAACAGAAAATGTTGCGTAGACATAGTCAATAGAATTCGATTTTTCTAGACAACTCATTCAACTGAGATATTTTCTATAGAATTTCGGTCGATAATCGAGTGTAAAAAAATGTAGGAAAAATAATCAAGTCTAACAACTTAGTATAGAATTTACAATTCGAGTTAACAGACCTATGAAATTGCTACAAATTGAACAATTTAAATAGTGATTTTAAATAATTAATGAATTTTGCCGGTGACAAGTTACAGAGTAAAAGTAAAAGGTGCTATAATAAAGGGGGCTAAATTGTTGATGACATAGGGGAGGCGGAAAGAGTGTTCATGGGAGATCTGATACGTAATATTATAAATCTCCATATAGTACGTAGGGAAATTTTTATATCTATATATCTTTATATGAATATTTATAACATTATTTAAAAGAAGAAGTTGGGAGTTCATAAGGCTTGTGAAGATGTAAAACAAAGAAAACTTTTGTAACATCAATGAAATAAATGAAGTTGAAATTGAACAATTAATGAATTTTTAGGAAATTAAATATTTCATTTTGAAACGAATCACTTCATGTGAAACATTCAGTGTTCCGTAGAAAAATTGCTCTATTCATTTGCAATATTACAATTTCAAATACTTGACTTGAATGTCAAGGATCTTTCGTTGAAAAATCCAAACAGAATTTTTCAACAGTGCTCGAAGCCGATTCACGCCTCCATCGACGGCACATCAATTACCTCCATTGGTTCATTCCAGCCCTGTTATCCTTTTTTCACTTGGCTTTCTTTTTACCCAACTCTTCCGCTTCACGCTTTTCGCAAACTGGGCCAATCATGATTCGTCGACGGAATTCTCACTCGAGAGAGCTTGCTAGCCCATGGCGGTTGAAAGGGATGATGTTACGAGGAACCTACATTGTCTATCACGAGTATTGGGAAATTGTCTTCATGTTTACTCCTGCGATATTGAAAGGTTCAAACTACATGAAATTTCCACGACTTCCTATAATGATGTTGCTAGAAGATTGATATCTCCGGTACCCGCCTGAGAAATTTTGTTTATGTCATGTAGTTCCACTGAAATTGCACGAAATTTCGTGATTGAAATTAGTGGAAACTGTCAATTGCAGTTCAATTATTTCATCCAAATTGATAGAAATGAGGAAATGCTGGTAAATGTTTTCTTAAACTTTGAATTGATTGAAAATTCGGGATAACATGATACTAAATATTAGTGCTTTCACTGAGAATGAAAATAATGTGAGGATTTCTCGTCGTTTGCTGCTCAGAAATGAGGAATTTCATTGAATTCCTAATGCAATATGAAATTTCATTTTTTTCGAACATTTCGTAATTGCCGATTGAGAATTTAATACGAATGTGAATCGAATAATAATTTATCTGACTTTAACAGATATCTGTTAAAGTGAGATAAATTATTTCATGTAAATGTATTCTTGAATTTTCTATTAATTACAAATTCAATTAAATTTCAATTTCAATTGAAAAATTGAAGGAAGTTTGGGAATTTAGTCATTATTGTTGATAAAAAAATTTGAATTTCATTGAATTTTAGGTGGATTCTGCAACTTCAGGGAATTTCTCCATTGAAAATAGAAAATCCTATGAAAAAATCGATGGAAACGGTGAATTTGAGTTCAATTATTTCACGACAATTACTAGAAATCCGGAAAATTTCCGCAAATATATTGTTGAATTTTCAGTTCATTAAAAATTCAACGAAGTTTACAAATTCTCGTCATCTTGCTGATCAAAAACTAATAATTTCATTGAATTTAAAGTGAAACCCGACAATTCACTAATTCTCTCCCCCTAAATCGAATTCAAAGTCAATTCAACTCTGTTGCAAATGACTATTGAACTATTCCTGAAATTTCAATTCCACTCTAGAAGTAAATATATTCCTCGTTTATCAACCGTCAATCTGAAGAGCCGGAATTGTTAGCCATCGACAAGACACCATAAAAAACTCTGAAAATAAAAATAAAAATTTATTACAAATCCGTCGACAAAGCACGAGACATCGATGAAGGAGCAAATCTGAGGAAAATACTCGTGAGAATGTCACGTAGTGTGTCGGCTCACGTCCGCACCAAGAATCGAGGCGAGCAAGGCCATATACATCGAGCGGAGAAGGATGAAGGGAGATGAAAATGTGAGGACAGTACCCACCACCACTGCCAGTTATCGCAGGATTTTCACCCGACGGGGTATCTTCGAGTGGGTCTTTTAATGGTGTAACGGTGGTTAATACCCCTGAATCATACCAGCGCCGATATATTTTGTGACGTATTTTAAACGATGGCTTCTCTACGAAAACTTTCCACAGAAAAACCTAGCGCATTCGCTGGGAAATTCTATTGCACGGAGAGAAATGTTCAGCAAAAATTACGGAACTCACAGTTTGCTCACCGATTACGGAATCGACTCAGAAAATTAAAGTGACGGTACACGGAGAGAAATTTTTGATAAAAATTATCCTACCGTTCTGTAAAAGTCTATCATGAGTCATCGTTTCCTCATTTTTACCCCAAAATTTAGTAAAAATTAATATATGATGATCAAATTTTATTCCACGTTAGAGAAATTTTATCCTGATGAAAATAAAAATTACCGTGCCGGTAGAGTGAAAATTACTGTACCGGTAGGGTAAAATTTACCAACTGTTATAGAATTTTCGTTGTTATCTACATAAAAACTATTGGACTGAAAGGGTAAAATTTCTCAAACGTAGAATAAAATGTGATCATCATAGATTAATTTTTACTAAATTTCGGGATAGAAATGAGGAAACGGTGATGTTTACAATAATTGAATTTTTTTATTGATTGTTGGTTTAGTTTTTATAAATGGCAGTTCAATGGATTTAGTTTCATAGAATGTTGATATCTGAAGCTAATTAGGTTGTTTATATTTGACTCGAATTGGTTTTGAATCCACGCCGAATCCACGCCAATTAATATTATTTAAATTACTTGAATATTCCACGAGATCAAATTAATTTGAATATTATAAATAAATAAGAGTGAATATTAATTGGTGAACATGATCGTAGAAAATTCATGTTGAGGGATTCCTGTATAAAATGTCTCAATAAAGAAAGTTATGTAGAAGAATAAAATTCTACAGATCTTTTCTAAAAGAGTTTTTACAGTTTTTTTATAAAACAGTTTCTACTGGACATTTTTTAGAAAAAAAAATGTGCAGTGAAGCTGCGAAATTTTTCAGTATAATCGACTGAAGACTAATTGAATCTTTAATAGAAGTTCAATAGAAATCTGATAGAATTTTCTATCAAATTCGCTAGGTTTTTCTATGAAATTTCTTCGTGCTGGTTCACATTTCTTCTGTTTGCATTGTTATGAGGAGTAAAAAGGGGGGTGGTATGCTGGGTTATAAATCATATCGACGCGTCATAAAATGCTGGAATTCGTTATGGAGGAGGAGGAATAGTGAGATGGAAGAGGGAATAGTTTACTGACAGTATAATATCGTATCGATGCGTCGTTATGAGGAACGTGGGATACGAACAGCTGGTATCCTTCTCATTTGGGGTTCAATTAGAAGGAGCCCATTCCTCTGAGGGGGGCTAGGAGGTCGGGGTGGAGGGAAATGTCTTCTCGACCAATTGTAGAATTTTAGAGGAACAGTACATCGGACATTATGATTTTGTATCGCGTGCCTGATTTCGGGAAAATTATTCCTCAGTTTTTCATCTGATTTCATATTTATCACTGATTCCTCAAGTGATTTTCTATTTCAGGTGCTTCTGACAGGATCCCATTGTGTTCAACCTGATGGCAGAATTCTATGCATTTTGTTCTGTTGTGGATATGAATAGTTGTGTTATTCATTTCCTCATGCTTATGAATTTGAGTCAAATCACTTGTTGTTGGGACTGCATGTTGTTTACTCTGGATACGATGTCTGTAATTTTAATATTCTGCATCGTTTGTTTTTTTTATTTTGTTATTTTCGTTCGTGGGTATTAATTGAATCGCGATTGATGCTCTATGCTTGTGATTTTTGCATTATTTTCCTGGAGTTATTGAAAGTTCTTCTTTCAAGTCTTTTTAAATTGAAGTTGTTCAATTTTTTTTTCTTCCAGTTTTTTTGTTAGTAAGTTGTTTTGACAATTTTTAATTTTCAATTAATATTATCCAATCCAATTCACACAAATTTTTCACTGAATTTTTCACTGAACTTCCGTACGATTTCAGTTCCTGCGGACCTGATTGCTGATTCCCCCCCGTGAATGCCCGCGAATCAGTGTGAATCAATTGCTCTTACGATGACTCACATATCAATGTTAGAAAAGCTCGATATTTACGAGAGCAATAGCAGTAATTCCGAGCGGTCTGACCCGACCCGGGCTCTCACTACTAACGCGTCTTTTTCATGTCACCCATAACATTCACCGTAAATTGAACGGCTCTCTGCGGCTTAACGCGCTTGAGACCCACTCGCAGAGTTCATCGTGCAACAACATTGATGAGATTCTTCTTTTACGATGGGATACGCTTATAACTCATGAGTGCACAACGAGAAAAAACACGATTTGGCGGACCTACCTCGTTTCGTCGGGATTAAAAACGTTTCCCTGTGAATTCCATACTCAGGACTTAAGGGAGATTAACAGAATGGGGAAAAATGTGTGAATGTCGACAGAGTCGGGCTTACCTTCCAACACTTCTTGGAAATTCTTATTGAGTAACAGGTCTACCGCAATTTGAATGGATTTTGTAATTGAAAAATTTACAATGTGATGAGAAAAAAATCAAAGGAAACAAAATTTCTGTTTAATTATTCTGTGAAAATTAATAGAAATCAGGAAAATTCAGGTGAATATATTTTTTAGTTCAATTATTCCGCGAGAATTCAGAAAAATCAGAAATGTTCAAAGAAAAATTAAAAATTCATATTATTTTGTTTCTGAACATTCATATTTCATTCAAATCCTATCAAACTAGGGAATTTTATCACCATTTGCCCCCTAACTCAGATTCAATGTCACTTCCATGAGAATTGCTACGAGATGTGCCAAGCAATTCCAAAAAATTCACTTCAATTCAATTGAATTTAATTGTTCTCGGTGTACTTTTCCACTTCTCAACCCTATGGATTCAAAATGGTTCTCACCAAGCTGCACAAAACATAATCAATTTAAATCTCCATATCCCCTGGGAGAGCCACGATCCACACCATTGACTAATTCATTTTCATCATAATGCACAGCAAAAAGTAATAACTGTATTTTCAGTAGCACTTTGGAGGAAATGTTTGGGACACCACTACCTCAGAGCACAACTGCTGGGTTATAGCGATGGTAGATCCTGTCAGTTCTATCCTCACTGGTGGTAAATGGTCGTGGTATTGAACTGGGGAGAAGGGGAGATAAAACAGGCAACGGCAGCAAACCAGTGGCAGGACGAACAGGGTGGCTAACTGCATTAACCTTTTAGCCACCTTCCTCATGCTACTGTGCAAGCTACTGGTGCCAGGCCGCGACCGCCCTTGTCGCACTGTCGGTTAATTACATTCGATGATTTTGTACGCCAGTAGCTAAACCAATTGCAAATGCAATTCTCCATTGTACATCATATCACTATTGTCTTCGATATTCGTGGGGAAAAATGCATGATAGTGGAAAAATGAATAATTCATGGTGTGGAGAGTTGTTTTCGAGGGCACTGATAGGGCCTGATAATTCAATTCGACCCTTATGAGGTACATTTTTATGTGAGTTTGTCAGGCTTTTAAATGGATGCACCAGAAAAATTCAGTGATTTTCTGAAATTTTTCTCATTGAATTGATTTATACTTTGATTTCATAATTTCATCATTTCTTTTAACAATTTATTGGTATTTCCGGAATATCATGTGAAGTAATTGATCGTAAAGAATTATATAAGTCTGTAGTCATCCATTCCACTATATAATTTTACTGATTATTGGAATGATCGATTCTGGAAAATTAGTCTTATCAAATTAGTTGAAATTGAATTCAATTTCGGACTAAATTGGTCATGGAATTCCTGATTCATCTTGGAAATTCGATAAAATTGATTTGGGTGTCAATGTCAATTTGGATTTTCACACCTATCGCGAAAATTAAGCATGACATTCAATTGAATTTTCAAGAGATGAAAAATTTAAAAGAAAAGTTGCCGAAATTTTCACGATTTTCAGTGATTTCCATTGTCGTATAAACCTGGGAAAATAAATTTCATTGAATACTCAAGAAAATTGACTGATGTTTCAATAACAAGATCACCGGAAATTCCACGTAAATGATTTGTTGTTAAAAATTTCAAGATTTTGTACTTGAAATTTCAAGAGTAATTTTCTGACAGTGTAGTGTTCCGTTTCAAAATGAAATATTTATTAGTTTTATAAAACATTGAGTGATTATTCGAAATTAGTAATGCATCTGATATTTAGTGTTATCCATTTATAATATTTAAATTAATTGAATATCGTGAAATACTGGAGTGATTGAATAATATTAATTATCGTTCATTCAAAATCAATTTAAATCACCCTCAAAATCAAAATGTCTCTTTACATGAACAATCAACAGTTAAGAAATTATTTCAATTCCAATCATTTATAAATAACCTCATCAACTTAAAATATCAACATTGAAGATAAAACAACAAAATCTATCAATCCGTAATTTTTTATAATTCCTGAAGTCTTAAAAATCAGTCCATTAAAATTTTAAACTGCAATCCATAAAAAGTAAACCCTCATTCAAGTAAAAAATGGGCTCACTGTAAACATCACAAAATGATCATTAAATAACCAATCAAATCAAATTCCGAAAATACGACTTTTTAAACAAATAAACCAAATTTGCGAATAACTGTAGCGAAATCATGTGTAACTGGGGAATATCGTAACACGATTCAACATAGATCGTTAAAACAAACCCAAAACAGACGGCATAAATTGCAAATATTGTACATTTTTAGTAGGCAATCAAACCCCATCAATAGTACGTTTCAATATATTACAGAAAACATAAAATAAAATGAAAATTCGATAATCTGAGCAGATTCACCAAAAAATAATTCCGAAAAGCTCATCACGGATTGAGATTGACTGTCATCATTTCAGTGCTTTTAATATCATTTTCCTCAAACCCTTTCCACAAAATAAAACAAAAAGTCTGCCTGTACCACAACAATCCATCGAGCCGGTATATTCCAGCGAGCAACATGAGTGTTTCATAATCTGATGGAGCCACAACCGCAGCGGTGAACTATATACCTGTTCAGAATTGTGTTGCTACCAATTCGACAAGTTAATTCTACAGGAAAACTTATTTTCACGTCACGATTCAGAAACCAAGCGATATTTCCACGAGTTGTGGGCATCACAAACACATTCGCAACGTTCACCAGACTGGGGGATACATGTGCATGGGATTGCTAGCTGGTGGAGGTTGCATGGAAGGGTGCAGTCGTTGGTTTTATGTCACGACCACAAAGCTCTGTTGTTTCGCATATCACGCTCTCGTACGGCTTGCGGCAGAAAATTATTAACCGCAAACGTTATTGCCATTCCATCCAGCCTATCCCCACCAGATGGACTTACGTTGACCTCGTCTACTGTGCGAATCCCCTTGTGTGTGTTGTTGTTACCTGGTGTAAAGTAAATTCTGGGAAACTGTTCGATTGGAGGGAATTACCCCTGCTGAATGGAATTGCCTACGGCTGAGGTTTCCACGTGAATGCAGTTCAGTTGTCAGCGACGAAAATACCATTTTTAGGGGATTTTTCAATCAGTTTATGCGCTTTTTGCTATCGAGTGGAACCTTTGTAATTGTTCAAATTCAAGTTTTAAATGTTCGTACGTCTGTGCATGCACTGATAGAAAAAATTATTTTTATTGAGATGTTCCTTTCCTGGAACAAGTATTATGTACTTAAACCAATTTCAAATAAATAAGATCGGACGGTAAATATCAATTATTTATTCTTGAGACACATTTACTTGAATCAAATAAAATAGTCATTGGCGTCAAGTCACGTGTATTCACCACAAAAATGGAAAAGTGCTATTTTTTTTAACCTAATGTAATCTCCGGTCGAGAAATTTTCTACTTTCATGAATTGATCGAAAATCCGTACCTAGGAGATGATTACATTGAGGAATGAATTGAATGTTGTTTTCTCGAATGAAGCCGATGTTTATATTGAGCTTTCCGTACATCACATTGAACGAAATTTGTGATATCCAAGTTTGTGTTGAATTGCCGTAGTCTGTGATTCTGTTATTGTAAACTAATGCGATTTTTTTAGTCAAGAAATATAAACTTCTTTCAACTCAACGACATCTTACTACAATCTCAAACCTTTTTCCGCGTAACAATATTCATCCTGATTCGACATACGAAATGCTCACTTCAATTGTAATTTACTTGGAACAATTTTGAGAATAATTTTGATTTTTGAGTAAACCAACGAATTTCCGGAATTAACAAACTTGTGGCTAGAAAGAAATCAAATACTCTCATTATTGCGACTTTTGGCTAGAAAAAAATCAAATGTTTCTCATCACAGAAATGAAGAGCTGAGAAAAAATTCTGCGGTGAAAAGTGAATTTACAAATGTCTTTTCCAATTCGAATAATATGTTTTCAATTTATAATCATCATCCCATGCTGATCGAAAATGCATTACTTGGATCACTTGAAATGATCAACATATCATTTATGTATGCAATCAGTCTAATTAATCATGTTACTGAATCAAAAAAAAACTGCATGTTAAACATTAAATGAAATGTGATGAACAGTCACTAATAATTCATAACGCATCATCCAAATGGATTATCGTGAATTGATTTCTAGCAAATATTTTTCCCCAATGATAAATATCGAAATTTATGTAATTACTCGATACGACCATGATTCTCACAATCTCCTAAATAACGAATAATGATTCATTGATGTCAAATATCAACTCGGAAAGCTGTAATGGATGAGTCTGATGTGCTCCTGCGTCTCGCAAATTGATAGATTTGGTGTTGCGGCTCCGATCGATGTTTCCATGATGAATGCATTAGTGTGAATATGACGTTTCGGTTACAAGGGTGACGCACATCTCTCGGAACTGGCGTGATGATGCATTTTTTGGATTCGAAGATGAGCCACACGTAATAAAAATCATGAAACAACCTATCGTTTTTGTTAAATAATTGGAATGAACTTTCTTGTTAAATACTTCGAATGATAATTTGAATTATTAAACAATTCTATATTTTTTTGTACCAATCTCTAAACGATCTACTAAATGATGGAAATTGTGATTGTGATTTTAATATTAGCTTAGTATGGGATTGTGTTTTTGTTATGTAAACTTTGAGGGTGATATAATAATATGGTTTTGTTAACACCGCAAAAACAAACGTCGAAATAAAAAAAAATTCACGAAACTTTCATTTTTTATCGTTTTTAGAAAAAAGTATGAGCAATATCTCGAACGAATTAATCATCTTGCGTCGAATTGAATACCATTCTATGAAACATGAATAAACGACTCATAATTGTCCAAATCGTTTAGTTCAGAGGAAAATAGAATAATTCCACTTTCTTAATATTGTGTTTGCTAAGGTTTTCTTCGAAAAAAGTTGATTAGAATTAATAGCTAGAACTATGAGATTACCTCACATTTTTGACGTTAAGGACAGGAGAATCTGAATGCAATATAGTGAAAATGATGATCGATTTTTTTACTTTGAACAAATAGTATTAATATTCCAATACAAAATTTCTGATGTGGATAGAAAGAAGCTGTGGCTCAATATTCCAAATGAAGTTTTAATTTTTAATTTGGTGCTGAAAACACGAGATGACAATATTCTAAGCGCGGAATTATATTGATGACAACTGATTAATTGAATTACCGTGTGAACTTACTAAAAATTGATAACAGTGCGGGCACGAATTTTTACCAGAGTATCAACAACCATTGAATTCCAGAAATTCACACTCTAAAGTGTGTTCCAGAAGGAGTTGAATTGTAATTAGGGGAGGGTGGGGCGAAACGGCCCCCCTTCAATTGTCAATAACTTGTGAATGACATTGTGAAAATTCCCAGTTTTAACTTCATTTTGAAGATAATTTTTCATTCTTCAAAACGAGCTCTAACTCATCCCAATCGGATTATTGAATCGGAAAATATTGACGATTGAAGGGGGGCCGTTTTGCCCCATCCTCCCCTGTGATTAAACTTTATTCAGTGAGAATAGGAATTAGAACGTGAGTAAATCATTTATTGTAATATGAGAATTTAAGAGCTGATAAATTGGGACATATGATTCTCCTCGGTCGTATTGCATTTGCAATGAGAATGATTGCAGACAATTAATTGAAGGAAGGAATATCGTATTCATCATAGCCTAATATGGCGCTAGTAGATTGGATAAACTCGATATGAGAACAAAATATTCCATTACGTGATGAGCCTCACGTTTCTCCCCTGATTTTCGATTAAACTCCCCGAAATTATTGACCAGAGAATAAAAACTAGAGAAGAGATATTAAACCTAATGTGCCACATGAGCCATTAACGGATCACCACTTTAACAGCGTCATTAGCGAATTACGAGAAAACTGGGTGGACGAAATAAACGTCCCCATATAATAATATTTACGGCTCGATCCAGGAGGGGGACGAAGGCTCGGGTCACCGGCATCTCCACCCAACAGAGTAGATAGGATAGTCATCAGCGCGATGATAACTTTATGGTCTTGTTCATTGCTGTCATTTTTCGCGCCCCTTGGAGAATGGATTCCTGCAAAATCAGGCCATCCATATCGATCCCCACTACAGCCTCTTCACTGATTATTCACACTGCGCTTTCATGCATGTGATAGAACTGTCATAAACGAGAATGGAAAGCGAAAAGCTCAGCCGCGGTTAACCAATAACCCATTCGATATTCCATTTCATCAGGGATATAAAATCCGTAATAAATTTGAGAATTTGTATCGGCTTTTATGGTTATGCTTTTTTTCTGTTTTCATATGCTGCGGTAAAATATTGCAGCCCTGGGTCATTTTTACTCGTCACAGTTAACAATTTTTCAATGAAAATTTTTAAGGACTGCACCAGAAATTTTCAGCAATTGACGATTTCACGACGAAATTTCGAGGAATTTCGTCATTAAAGAATTCATAATTTGATGGAAATATCCATAGAAATTGTTAATTTAAGTTAAATTATTTGCGGCTCTGTGTTCTTTTTTTCTTTCTATAATTCTAACTATTTTTCCATGGAAATGTGTTCTGTGCTCATGACATGACGCTATAAACACTGAATTGTTGCATCCACGCACAAAAAAATTCAACAGAAAAGTCTGGCGAATTTAATTTATCTGTACAAGTTATTCTATTCAGAAATATTCCTCTAATACAGAGGAAATTTCCATAGAATTTCCTCCGCTCAAATTTCCCAAGTTCTTTTCAATCCATTTTTCTGTTCTTCTCATCAAGAAAATCAAACAAAAAAATTGGAAAATTCGAGCCGAGGGAATTCTTTAGAAAATATCTTAATAAAAAAAGTTGTATAGAAAAATCGAATTCTATTGGGTTTTCTATTCTTGGATTAAATATTTAATAAGTTTAATTACACCCGTTTTATCAAAAATATAAATCCCAATATTGTTGAATAGTTTTAAAAGATGCTCCTGAGCTATAAATAATTTCATTCAGGTTAACCCAGGAAATACTCAAACGTGACAGTTTCAAAAAATTGTTGTCGATCAGTTTAAATAATATAATAGATTTGAAGAAATGATGAATTTCAGTGAAATGAAGCTATATCTTTCGTTTTAAAACGATACAAAATGGACGAATCCCCAACAATGACTTGATTTCATGTTCCATTTGGCTAGAATTCGACGCGAGAAAGCAAATAAGGTGCAGTGGAATCTAAAACCACTAACACAATTTCCAAATTCTCCTCAGCCTACCAATCACCCAATACCCTGGACCGCTCACTACCGCTTTTTCATTACTACCAGTAGAATTTGGATTACGTTCTCCATCGAGGCCTAGCCGCCAAAGCAATCAAATTATATTCCCGGTGCAATCAAGTCGGCCGCGTGAAAATAAAAGCGACTGCGGGCTGACGCTCCTTTATCTCTCTCATTCTCTTACTGAAAACGGGGGTGGGCGAGGAGGAAAGCCGGCAGGTGTGTGTCGACGAGAGAATATATGGGATAGAATTACGAGCATTACAAAAAGAAGGCCTCTTTTTCGTGCCAACGCTAGATGTCGGGATTCGTATTCCGGGGGAAATGAAAAAAAAAGAAATGAAAAAAGCAATAACTTTTATTCTACATTCGTTCCCACGGAAATCCGGATCAATTTCTCTATTTATGGTTGTTTTTCTCCACTCCATTCCGCCCGGGCTTTGCTTTGTTTTTTTTTCCAGTTCACCTCTGTGGGTAGAGCGGTCTTACTAATTCATATTTCACGCTCCACAAAAATTAATTTATGGAACTCAATCAATGGATTTCCGATACTCTCCACATAACCGTTTATTTCACCCCTGTGTTTTATGATGGAAATAAAAAACAATATATATGCATACATCCCAATTATCAAGTCGATGGCATTGGTTAGGGAAAGCAGATGCACGGAGAATATTTGAGGAACATTCAAAAAAAAAATGCTGCTGATCAGTAGAAAACTACACTGTTAAAAAATTTTGTCTGAATTTTGCGGGTCAAATTCTGGAAATTCTTATCGTGTCCTAACTCCACTCAAATTTCAGGAAATCTTTCAGGAAAAATTCAGAATTTCGTGGAAAAATCGAACAGAACTGTAAATTTCCGTTTCACTTTTCCCTAAAAATGAATAGAAAATCAGTAAATTCTGGTAAATATATTATTGAATTTTGAGAACAGCGACACTGAATGTAATTTAGGGAGAAAAAAATCATGAAATTTCAGATTTCATGGAAAATTCAATGCAATTTTACGCTGATTATTCATATTAGATTGGAAATTCAAATAAATTAAGGAATTCTCGTCTTCATGTCCCTCAAAATTCTGAAATTTTACTGATTTTTCAGTGAAACCCGAAATTTCATGATTTTTTTTCCTCCTAAATCGCATTCAGTGCCACTGTCCTGAAAATTGGTAGTTAAGTGTCCATGAAATTTCATTTTTTTCTAACACACGGAGAGAAATATTCAGTAAAAATTACGGAACTCACAATTCGCTCACCGATTACGGAGTCGACTCAGAAGATTTAAGTGAAGGTATCGTACTTTTTCACAGAAGATTCAGATAAAAATTACGGAACGCTCCAGAAAAATTCGGTGACAGTTCCGTAAAATTTCCTACAACCACATTCCGCTGCGGAATTACGGAAAAGATATATAATTTTTATTGCTTATTTTTCCCACTCGGATTTCGACCAATCAGAGCGCAGTATTTAATGCTACCCGACAGTTTTATTTCGGATATTTCCTCCTAGCTTTTGAATATTTCGCAGTAGCTCTTCATTTTTTCGGCTCATTTCAGATAGAATCTTATATTTAACAGTCTATGGAAATCGGTTTATTCTATTAACATAATTTGTTCAAATCTTCCCCAATTCACCTCCTGATGTTGTCCACTGCACTCTGCTTGGCCAAAATCGGACTGGGAGAAATAATCCGACGAATACCCCTCGAGATTCAAAATTAATCGGGCATTTCCCTCAAGCTCCCCTGCAAACAAACCATCGTGCCAAATTTTGCTCGCGCAAGCGCTCGGGATTTTTAACCTGCAAAACTTGACACCCTCATTTGTTTGCAACGAAGCTATCGGGAAATACCCGATAATTTTGAAGCTCTTGGTGTATTACCACTGAATATTTCAAATATTTTCCTCGAATTATCAAGTTTTGCAAAAAATCCCTATTCACTGAAAATAATGACTTCTCATGAATGATGCACCATCACGACCTAGCAATTATACTTGTCGTAGACTTTTCAACTGTGCATCCGGTTCCGCCACTGTTGCCCTAATGAACCGGATGTAGTTTCTCGCAATTAGCAGACAAAGTTGCACCGTTTGTTATCACGTCCAAGCAATCTCATTCGGGTTACCTTCATTGCAACAGCACACACAGGGGCCCTCTGTACTGTCTACTCTCACCTATGTACACGTAACAATATCGATTTTGTCGTCTCTCACGTCAGTCCGTGTTGGGGCCACTACCATTTCACTGGAAAACCATTAATTGCCGGGGGCAACCAGCAGTCCTTGTCATCGATTGTCCTGCAAGGAAAGAGTCGATGATAATTTCTGAGACGCGCTAGGCCCTGTAATTTCGTTGAGACAGCTCTCATGACTGTCACATAATGCGGATTATGCCCCTATAAAGGCTCAACTACTCGCTGAATTACAGTGTGTAACCTCAACGAAATTCTAATTAAATTAATCCCACTCGTGGACACTTAGAGGTGTGGATTATTATTCGCTTCGTCTCGTCCCGCTGTGATATAAACTCGGAAATTGCACTATCTGCCTTAATTCGAGAGTGTTATATTTAAGAAGGGAAATGCACATGCAGAGAAAAGTCCGGAAATTTTTTATTATTCTGTAAAAACTGGTTTTTGTTCCCTTTTTGAGATATTTCACACCGAAAAATCTAAACGTAAATTATATCAGACGAATTAACGATTTCGTATTCGTAAATTGCGATAATTTTTTCCGTATTTTAAGTCTGATTGTTTGTAATTAATGGAGAAGAAAAAAAAGTTTTTTCAAATGTAAAATAGATTTTTTTTCGTAAATTATGCATAAGCAAATCGTACAATACGTTTCGATTAAGATCGTAATTTTCGATTTTTTTCTATCATTTCGAAATGGAAAGTTTAGAATTTAATGCAAAAATGAATAAAATCTGTTAATGTCAGTCCAATTTCTCTAACGTAGAATAAAATTTGATCATTATAATTAATTTCCACTAAATTTCGGGATAGAAACGAGGAAACGATGAGTCATGCTACACTTTTATAGACCGGTAGGATAATTTGTATCAAAAATTTCTCTCCGCGTACATCGATCTCTCCGAATAAAGATTCGTCACCCGAAATCCCCTCCTCCCCCGCAATTCGATCGTTCCCACCGCCGAGAGCTCCCACCGTCGAAGATATTTAAAATAGTTCCCCGATAACCCATTCGGGCGCGTGGAGAGTGCTTCCTCTAAAAGCTCTCTAAATAACTTTAAAAGGAGTCAAAACGTTCATGAAAGAATAGCGCACCAGACGCTGAAAAAAGCCCGAGCGTTTGATCATCGACTTATCCTCGAAAATCTACCTAAAACCCGATGTGCATGCTGCACATAAGCCTCCCAAGGGCCCTACCTGATTGTCATTTGCTTCATCGTGTCGCCGTAAAATCGCATCACGGCCGTGGTAAGCGCAATGTTCCACGTAATTCAGTTACCACGCAGTTGTCCGTTGGAAGAACCACTCTCAGCTTCTGGCACGTGTACTTACCCATTATCGCTAAAAGCACAGCACTCTCGATTATCACAACGAAGATTCACCCCCGCCCCCTCCGGCTCCAGCAGTGCAGAGTCAAAATGAAAAAAATCCCATCCGCTAGGTATTTCGATTGAACCAAAACCCATTGGGCCATGCGGTAAATGTAAATGAAGCCGTCTCCGATATCAGAGGGAGCTCTCGAAATTAAAGATCAAACGCGATACACGATGTATTTAATAACTTGAGTATCATCGTACCGGTATTTAACGCTCAAGCTTCTCATGTTAACTGAAACAACCCACTCTTCACTTCTCTCATAATGATGCACTTTTTTTTACATCCTTTCACGGCGACGGGGAGTGGGGAGGGGGGGGGTAAATTCACACTACACTATCCAACGGTTCTTAAAACATTCTCGTACACATTATCCAAGAGCTTTTTTTTTCAAGAGACAGGATGCGAACGCGTTCTGTAATACGGTTTTTAAACCTCTCTTTTGCCTTATTATTTTCCTCTCTTTCAGGCATTTCTTCGGCCTTCAGAAACACCTCTAACAACGACGGTACCTTCCACGGGCAAATTTTTATTACGCGTTTCACCGGGCACGTATTTGGCTTTTTTTACTCCGCCTTGAGCGGAGTCGCTCGATTTTTCAATTTTTTTTCTCTTTGTGGGGTGAGGTCGCTGTCCGGTGGTGCACGTAGGTGGGGTGGGGCGGTCCTGACCGGGCTTTTAGAGAATTTTCAAAGGAAAGAGGTGGCTCGGGTCTTTGGGTGTTCCCGGCAGGCTTCACCGCGGTGGCTCCCTTGGAGTCGTTTGTTGCAGCGCTGAACTGGGGTGACTCTTGGGCTGGGTACCGTGGTAACAGGGGTAACCGCGGAATCTGGGAGCCCAGACTGACGACAGGCAGCGGAGACGAGGAACCTCAGTGGATCCGTCTTGGGCGGAATATCGACCGGAAACTTTGGGGAAGGTGTGGTTGCAGCGGCAGCGGCAGTCCGCGGTTGAGTTGGCGAATTTAGGTTGTCGAAGGCATCGTCCGGGGATGCAATTTCTTGATTGTCTTGATTTCTTGAGCCTCTAGTGGAAATAGATGAGACGTTTTTGGTCAGCAATCTGTTTTGCATACGCTAGACTTGAGGATATTTCATGTTTATCCTAGCTTGTGAATGAAAAATATTTTTATATAATATACATATGAAAATATATAAGAGAAATGATAATGATAATTAAATTTCTGTATCATGTATGTAGTGGATTAATATTTTATATATTTGATATGTGAATAAGTATTTTTTATTCATAAACTTGAAATATTCCTAAGTCTAGAATAGGCTTGGCGAAATCGATTGCTGACCGAAAATATTTCACCCATTTTTTAATAGAGAATTTACATGAAAATTGGGGGATAGCTCTTCGCAAAAGCTTATATTTTCACACTTGGAAAACACTTGCACCTAAACTCCCCGAAAATTCAAGGGAATTTGGGTATGAATATTCATTTTCACTTGAACATTCTTATAAATTGTAAAATTTCCGTCTTCCTCTCGCTGAAAAAATGGGACTTTACTTGAATTTTCAGATAAACTTGAAATTCCATTGACTGTTTCTCCTTAAATCGAATTCAAGTTTAGTGTAAATTGGCGATTCTGCCCTTCTGCTGCTTGTGAATTCGGAATTTCATGATTTTTCCCCTTTAAATTGAATTCAGTGTCTTTTTACATTTTTTCCATTGATTCCTAGTAATTCATAATTCAAAACTCACAATTTGATTCGAGAACGAATGAAATCTGTCAATTTCGAGTTAATTTTCATACGAGAACTAATTGAAATAAAAAAAATCCGCTAAGTACATTCTAAAATTTTCCGCAAAACCGCATTGACTTGTACGATTAATATAATATGATCTGTAGGTGGCATTGATTCACTTCCACCTCATCAAAATTGTCTCCCAAAATATTTAATGACCATCAAGATCACTATGGCAACAATTCTGTTTGCATCCATTATAACCCAACTGCCCGACAAGTTTAATTTCCCCTGTGGCTCACAAAAGAAATAACCCCGGTAAATAAATAATCCCCACGAAAAAGAATCATCATGTAAAAGTGTCTAATAATGTTCTTACCCAGCTTCAATAAATAATGATTAGTTAAAAATATTTCACCCGGAGAAAACTTGCACGGGTCATTCCAACAAAGGCAGCCCTCGTCCACTTAATTTTCCCAGTACCTTTCTGGGGTTCTGCGCACTCGGATTAAGCACATATACATACACCAGAAATAGGGAGGGACAGCGAGCATCTCGGATTTCAATTTCGTACATTCCGACCGTTTCTCCTCACCTCTCGCAGCCTGCCATGCCTTTCACTCCGGCCCCCCGCCCCCCTCTTTCTTCCGTCTTCCTGAAAATGTTCGAAGAACACTCTCGAGCTCGGAGAATAGAAATGCGGCACGACGGTGAGGACCGCTCGAGTGCACTCGAGGGGCTCAAGGACGCTCAGAATCAATATTTATAATCTCCAATCTAGACGACTGGTAGGGTCCCGATGTGGGGTGTCTCAGCCTTACCAAACGTGGTCCTCACTCGTATTCGAAAATTCTTGATGTCTTAACTTCAGGCTATCCCATTTTCAATCATCAGGATTGAAGCAACGCCCAAAAATCTAATATCTTTCGAGGAGTCTGACCCCCACGACCCTTTTTCTGACACTTATTCCGTTCCTTATTCTGACGCTTGTGACCCTTCATGTATAAACCTTTATTTCTGACTCTTAATTGTGGAGCCTTAATTTCGAGTTCGAACTTTTCATCACCAGAAGTCGATTTGGAATTTTATAATACAGCGAGAGCTCCACCTGACCCTTCTTTTGACCCTCGTGATCGTTATTTAGATTCTTGTGACCCTTAATCTGGCACTTGTGACCTCCATTCTGACCCTCATGATAACCCTCGATTATAATAAGGGTTATTTTGACCCTTGCAACCCTTAGTTTCTGACCCTTGATTTGAAGTCTTAATTGAGAGTACCAGATTTTGACCCTCACCATATGACCCTCATGACTCTTATTTAGACCCTGGCGACCCTTAACTTCACTCTTGTGATCCTTAATTTGGCCCTTGTGACCTCTATTCTAACCCTCATGATAGCCCTCGATTGTAGCAAGGGTCACCCTTATTTTGACCCTTGCGATCTTTACTTGCTGATCCTTGATTTGGAGTCTTAATCTCGAGTACCGAATTTTCATCACTAGAAGTCGAGTTTGATCAAACAAAGACCACTCACGAAATTCTCCAAGTCTCACATATCGGTTTCAAACCTGATCATAAATCAGGCATAATGACTGATCTCCCAACCCCGCCCTCCCCTCAATTAAACCAGAAAAGTGCCTTAATTGGGAAAGTAAGAGTCAGTCTTCCTCATTCTATCGGAATCCATAAAAGTTGGATAAACGAGGGAGGAAGTGTGTACGACCGCGGTAAGTAGCAGACTTCGGACGGCTCCCTAATTTAACCTCACACTCCAGTAGGAATCAAGAAGATTTAAGCCCTGAAGATCATCCCCAGGCTTTGGGGACTACCCCGGGGCAATGGTTTGGGCAGCCGTTCCTGAGATTTCTCGTCCTTCTCCGGGATGTCTGTCGCCTTGGTCGCTAACTCGGTTTAACCGAGCTCTCGTTAACTTCGTTATCCCTCACTAATGCCTCAAGCAATATGCCTGATTGGTCGCATTTATGCTTTCCAGCTGATTCTCGACTGCTTGTGTACTCCCAGTCCTAATGCATCCGATTTTTAAATTGCCTTCATTCGGAAAAATCTGACGCAGAACGAACTACGTTGATGGAAGGATTCAGTTGCTTTTACGAGACTTCTGAGCTATTAACGCCGTTCGTTGATAATTAACGAATCGCATTGATTAAGAACCTCCGTTAACAGCAACTCAATGCTTCCATCTTCTGTCAATGTAGCTAGTGCACTGGATAAACTGTCTGAGATCAAGACGCTTTAGTGAACTGAACGAACCCTTTCATTATCAATTCAAGTGTACAGAACATTGGTCTCAAGTGTTGTACTCTTTCTGCAAGATTTTAAGTAATCAAAGTCGTGATGAAAAAAAAATTCTAGATATAATTTGAGAACGTTTAAAAATAACTTGAGAAGGTTTCAAAATTCTCTCGGGACAAGAGAATCTCATCCTGTTCGAATTTTTTCTTCTCTCAGTCTGAGAACAAACTTATCAGGAGATTCCAGGATTTTTTAAATTGACAAGAAAATATTTTCTTGTATTAAGTAAATCTTTGTTTTACCCTTTTTGAAGACGTTTGTGCCCCCAAATTTCAATCAGCTTTGACGATAGTATATTTCAATTCATTTGGCAACTTCCATCCTCATGTGTCACGTGTCTTGAATTTGGTGACTTATATGTCAAGGAATTATGAGAATGTCTTGGCTACCGAACGTCTTGTTTCAACCAGAACAAAAGTCTCATTCTAATTGTAAGACGTTTAAAATCTCAGCCATCACGAAGTTCACTGATAAAACACGTTATTGTATCCAATGTCTTAAATTAAGACGTCTTGAAGAGACTACGGGAGACTACTAGTTTTTGCGGTGTGCACGTACCCTCACGGATCAAGCGGACAAATGCAATGGCATAGTTCAACCGATAATCAATTTATCTCAACCCTCTCGAAAGACCGCTACTCGATGGAATTCAATTACCCCCAATTCCAGAGTCAACGTTTAGTCATAAATGTTGTAACTGGTGGAAGGACGTAAATAGGTTGGATTGGTAACTTCAACGTCAGAATGGGTTTGTTTGGGAAATGCCAATTGAGTTGTATCACGTTGAACTTACGTGCTTACTCAAGCACAAGGAAACTGGTGTACATACCAAAATCGAACGTTTCTGGTACACACAGGTGAACGAGGCTTTCCCCGTGGTTTCGATGGTTGTTGAATGCCTTGAGCATTCGGATACAGTTGACCGATGGTAAAGCACCCGTTTGTCGTAACTATCATAAGCTTTGAGGGGATACCTTCGTGGATTGGGTCCGGGATATTGAGTGGATTGTCCGAGCTTTCAGGTAATGAATTCGAATGAGTGTGAAACCAATTTCCGAATGATGAAAGTTGATGATTAAAAAAACTGGTGGGAAAAAAATTTCAATTTCAGAGATTTTTGAGGAGGATATTACGGGAGAGGGACTCTGAAGGGATTTGAGGCAGAAAAAATCATGAAATTTCAGATTTCACTGAAAGTTCTGTGAAATTCCAAATTTTTGAACAGCATTAAAATGAGAATTCCCCAAGCTTTTCCGTTACATTTTCAGTGGATTTATGTGAAATATATTTGTTGGAATTTTCCTGATTTCTACTAATGTTTAGGGAATAATTGAACTGAAATTTCCAAAACTGAATTTTCAATGACAAAATTTGTTGCAATTTCAGTGGAATAAATATTTAATGAAAATATTCGATAATTTTAGAATGTATGAAAGGGAAATTAATCCAAAACTCATGCAGTTCTAGAATAAACAGTGCAACAGTTAATCATTTTATCATCATGGAATCAAAATTAAATTCAATCTTAACATAGAATAAAACAAATTGCTATTTTCTCATGGAAATTACCACTAGAGAATAAATTTCTCAAAACAATAAACTATTTTCAAACATCAACAATCGATAAATGTAATTGAAAAATTGAAATGAATTAAAATTAAAATCACAGTCTCCAGTATCTTAATCCACTAAAATTCAATATATCTTTGGTGTTAAATAGTACTTGAAAAACTATTAGAGTAAAACGAATAATTATGTATTCAAATGCAAAACGAACTAGAACATAAGTCGCTACCATAAGTTTTCCCAAGTATTCAAAATTGATAAATCAATTTGTTCTCATATCCTCTAAATGACTCTGTAAATTGGCTGATTGAATTACACCCAGAACTACGTGTATTCAGTGCGAACGTGAAATCCCGGGTATAGAGATGAGGAGAGTACAATCTTATTATTCTACCACTGTCATCGTGACAGAATGAGCGGAGCAAACTTTCCATGAACAATCACCTGTGCTTTGTTCTTGGAAATTATTCAAATCAAGTTTGAGACAGACCGCTGTAGTACTAGACTCCAAGAAAATTGACTTGAGTGAATTTAATCGAATTTCGTCAACAGTCAACTACGTGTACCTGGGTTATCACGACAATGGATATGTGATTGCAATGTGATGGTTAATTAGAATTTTGCATTTGTCATACAAGGGGTATTGAATATTCAGGGATTATCTGACTTTGATGGTTTCCTTATTGCATTATATCACGATTTAAAGTGAAACTCATTATTTTTAATTGAAATATTCACTGCCAGACTCTTCGATTCTTATGTGGACAATAAAAATTATTAAATTTTGAAATCACGATGGGTTTTTAAAATCTGCTTATCACACAATACGAATCAGTTGAAATTATTGTTATTCAAAGCTTGAAATGAGAAATGGAAAAAGCATTCAATTTGTTTGAGTTCACTCTGCCAATCTACAAAAGAAAAAATTTGACAAATGAAGAACGGCCCATTCCACCTCTTTTTCCTAATACTCCACAATTCAAAATTAATTTCCAAACGTTATATTACAAGAAAGATACATGGAATATCCCACGGATTAATTATTTAATGTATGAACAGTATTCTTTAGGAATGTTTTTTAACCTCATCAAAAATGCTCTCATGGAGCTTTAAGTCAGCACTCTCAGTAATCAGTGGACGAGAAATTGTCCTTGGGTATTGTTTCATATCAATGCAGCCGTGAACACTCATTGGCTCTGATTTTAACCAATTAAAACTTATGCAAATTGTACCAATTACACAGAACACTGATATTTTTATTATTACCACTGATAAGAGCGTTATCCATAACTGCGTTTATCCCTCCACTTCAATTAATTTTATTGATTTCAAATGACTTCACAATGATTTCAACATGATTTCGGATTGATTTTATCACGATGTAACCCCTCGATTTTTATTCTATTTTTATTGTGTAAAAACTGTTCCTATAATTTTATTTTTCCCTCAGGGCATTAATAAAGAGCTTATAAATAAATAAATAATCCCGCGCCCCATCAATACAATCCCTCGGCAATATAAAAAACTTATTGCCCTCGCGCAAGCAAAAAACCCCCAGCACTTCCCCCATTCATCCAAACCCCCAGAAACCCCCGAAGAAACCCCGCGCGAGTGAAACCCCGGCTTAAAAAATCCTCTCGTAGTAAAGACTTCAAAAAACTTTTGACTCACGACTTCCCGAAACTCGGCCACTGTACACTTTCAAGACAGGGTCAGAGTAAAAACTTTGGACATCGCCGAGCGTATCGCTCTAATAGACCTGATAGTTCGCCGTTTCGTTACTTTGTTTCCGAATGAAAAAGGAAATAATAAAGCAAAAATGTTGTTAAAAAAAAAATTTCCCCCGATGGGAAACCAACCCGCAGGCCAACTTTTCCCCCCGAATCGTCGTAGATTTTTCACTCACTGAACTCTCGATGTTGCCCACATCACCCAGTGGGTCTCCATCTAACGTGATTTCAGACTTATACCCTCGACCGTAGTCACCATCGATACCCTTCTGAAAAGTTTTCCTCGAGTATTGGGAGGGGGGCTGGTGATTCTTCCGGCGAACAGCTCCACACCGATAAAAACATATTTGCTCACCGCCGAAAATGGATCTATCTGGGTACAAACAAACCCCAAATATCCACCGCCGAAGAGCTAACGATTTTCCCTACAGGATGATATCTATCCGCGTCGTATCATTCGTCATTTGGCAGACTTTTTGGCCAGTTCCCGGGTACAACGCAGCCATAAAGTTACAAAACCTCCTCAAACACAGCTCCCAGCAGGACAGCTAACTGATGATATGCCATTTTTTCTCGTCTTCCGTATCAGGAAAAAGTTTTAGAGGCGGGGGTCCTCCTAACATTCGTAAAATGGGAATAACTGAGGGCGCCCTCGAATAAAAATTCATTGCCATGGGTATCACCGGGCATGAATGTTATTTATCTGGTCATTATAGTTTAGGTCAAATAAAATATCATCGGTTATGGGAGATACACAGAGAGAATTATTTCTTCAACTTGTTGTTGAAAAAAATGAATTACCGATCAGTTGGTGAATTCTGACAACTAGTTATTGTAATTCACCAACTAGTTGATACTTAAGTGAATACTAAGTGAATACTTTTTTCAACAATTAGTTGATGAACTTCAGCGACTAATTGGTGAAATTTAACAACTAGTTGTTGAAATTCATCAACTGGTTGATAATTCAGGTTTTTCAACAACTAATCAGTGAATTTCAACAACTAGTTGGTGAATGTCAACAATTAGTTGTTGCAATTCACCGACTGGTTGATATTTCACTTTTTTCAACAACTAGTTGGTGAATGTCAACAATTAGTTGTTGCAATTCACCGACTGGTTGATATTTCACTTTTTTCAACAACTAATTGACGAACTTTAACAACTATTTGGCGAACTTCAATAACTAGTTGATGAACTTCAACAACTAGTTGGTGAATTTCATCAACTAATTAGTGAAATTTAACAACTAGTTGTTGAAATTCACCAACTGGTTGATAATTCAGGTTTTTCAACAACTAATGAGTGAATTTCAACAACTAGTTGGTGAATGTCAACAATTAGTTGTTGCAATTCACCGATTGGTTGATATTTCACTTTTTTCAACAACTAGTTGGCGAACTTCAACAAATAGTTGATGAACTTTAACAACTATTTGGCGAACTTCAATAAGTAGTTGTTGAAATTCACCAACTGGTTGATAATTCAAGGTTTTTCAACAACTAATCAGTGAATTTCAACAACTAGTTGGTGAATGTCAACAATTAGTTGTTGAAATTCGCCAATTGGTTGATAATTCACTTTGCTGAACAACTTATTAGTGAATTTCAACAACTAGTTATTGAATTTCACCAAATAATATTCTCTGTGCGGGGTTTTTTCACCCCAGCCGATATGATGGATAATAAATTTATCTACAACTGCGCGGTAGTGCACTGTGGAGCTGGGCAACTCTCCTGGAGGTAGTTTTTATATTTCGAGAGGGGAATAGAGTGAATTACATTGATGGAAGTTACTGTCTGTTTACAGCCCATGCACGTGTACCAGATGGATACCACCAAGGCACGAGGTACTTGGATTTTCTGGCTCTGTGTCGTACTGGCGGTGGTCGGAGGGGCTTGGGCTGCGGGAACCTTGGAGAAGCTGCATGAAGGTGAGTCGAGTTTCGAAGGTTTCTGAGGGAAGAAGTTGCTCAGACAGGTTCCCGGATTTTTTTTCCCTGTGAAAAATCCCCTGGAAAATTTTTCCCGTGAAAAATTTGTCTCAAGAAAAGCTCCCATGTCCCCAATAAAAAAAAAACATGTTAAATTTCCCTGGAAAATATTAAATTAGACACAAATTTGAACACAACATGAATTCATCTTTATTGAATGTAACACAACTCAACTAATCTGATTAAAAATAAAATCGCATTGGATTTAAAATTTACATATGAACATTGATTGTTAAACAGCGAATTGATTAAACAATCGCGAACAAAAAACGACGAGTTTTGTTATTAACATTTTCATTTTTTCCCTTCTAAGAGAAAAAAAAGGAATTCCATTTGCATTTTTTGAAAAATAACTCCAAGCAAAATCCCACATGGAAAAGATGAGTATGGAAAAATTAATGGGGAAAAAATTTTCGGGAATTTGTCAATAAGGAAAAAACTCCGGTAACCACTGAGGCATTTCTCGCTCTCTTCACACCGATGCGTTTACCGATCTTGGCACCGCAATGGGTTAATGAGAGTTAAACTGTTGGGATTTGGTGGAGGAAAGAAATTACAAGTTGGAAAAAATTCATAGACACTGGACCGGAAGCGCTTGTCTATCATCCAATTTCCTTTTCACCCTCAACACAGTAGGAAAGCAGGAACCATTTGATTACAGTTAAAGAACTATCCTTTTGGTCTAAATAAAACCCCCAATAAAACGAAAATAACAAGGCATTCAAATAAACTCATTTATTCGGTTCAAATGAAGTTTAATGAATTTAAACGAACGATATTCCGTTCTATTTGTCGCCTCTACATCGAGGGAAAAATGCAAAAATATGCTGGATTTTCTTAGATTGCTCCGAAAATGTATCTCCCTTGCCTGCAGACGTGGATGAATAAATCACTGCACAATTCTAAAATTGTTGGGTAGACAACAACATTATTGATTCATCCCTGAAGAAGATATCAATAAAAAACACGAGACAGACATTCAGCTTGGTCATTGCTCCAAATAGTCTCCCGGGGGAATGATTTATTTGAATTGTCAATTAAGCATAGTGCAGCAGAAAATAGCTAATCAATTCTTCTGATCATTCATAATCATTTTTCTCATTATGCGATGCTTTTATTAGATTCTCTACCCACCTAGCTCATCCTAGCTCATCACGTGCATCAATTAGTGGCGAGGACATTAATCTCATAAACGAATGGGATATTTGGCAACGTAAATAGATAATGGTATAGTCAGTACTGTTAACAGCGAAGTTATTGAATAATAGAATATAGTAGCTCTCGAGGTCGCGAAATCTTCACTTGAAAAGAGATTTTATATTGAATTCAATAAAGGGAAGGAGTGAAGTCAGTGGTCAGGGATTGATGAAATTGCGAAAGGAATTTTCCTTTTGATCCTTCCGCGGGGGATAAAAAGGAGAGCTAGGTCAAAGCGATGTGTTCATACAGATAAAAACAATTATTTATCAAATATAAATCAATAAGCGGTGCTGTATTTCTTATGAAAAATAAATCAAGTGGGGGATTGCGATTTGAGGACTGAATATTCTTGTTTTGATTGACAATTCAAGTGAAATGGGGAATTCTCGTTTTCCTGCTGCTCACAAATTTTAAAGTGGATGTGGATTTTAGGGAAATCGAAAGTTGATTTTTGATTTTTTACGACTAAATCGAATTCAGTGTCACTCTCCTGAAAATTCATAGTCAACAGGCCATGAAATTACAATTTTTTCATGATAGCGCATGTTTCGATATGAATCACACAAAAAAAATTTCATAGAAAGCCACACTTTCCGAATGGTGCAGTAACACACTGAGACAGGTTCCCGAATTTTTGTTTCCCGTGTCCCTGAGAAAAAAATTCATGTGAAATTTCCCTGGAACCTTTCTCAGCATCAATTCATCTTTATTGAATGTAACACAACTCAACTGATCTGATTAAAAAAAAATCGCATTGAATTTAAAATTTGCATTGATTTGTTCAATAGAATTTTCTGGTGAATTCGCTAGTGTTTTATATTTCGTAAATGATGTTCCACAATTGAACTGGAATTATGGATAATATTTTCAATTTGGAGATATCTTATCCCCGGGAAATGTGACATAAAGAAAATGGGAGCAACCTAGACTTTTTCTTACAGCACCAATCGTGTTTTCATTCCGCAAGCTATTGAATAAAATGGAGTACATTTCCGGAGACTCGTTGCGGGAAGTAAATGTCGAGTGACCACGGAACTTTGATAACGTCCGCTGGTATCTGAGTCGTTCTTCCGGCTGATATAATATCCCCAACTTTTCACATATATCTGGTGTCACCTACGCACAGATCTCCCAAGTATGCAATTGGTCCGAGTCCAATATCTAGAAATATTGGAGGAATCTAGGATGCCCTTATGACATCAACGGAAATGGCTCCCTAAATTCGGTGACTGGACTTGTAGAAAGAAAACATTATATTTCATATTTATGGAGATGAAGGAATTCACTTTATCTTTCTTAATTCTCTTCGAATTCTCCTTCACACCCACTATTTTAACTTGACCAGAACTGTCAGTGAAAAAAAATGTCGACCATTGACAAAAAAATGTTAAAGTATTTCAGTAGCGAAGTGGTAAAATGGTTCAAGTCGAGTTCAAATGTATTTAATACATTTCAAGTCGGGTTCAAATGTATTTAATACATTTCGTCCATGAGACCTGTATACTCTCACCTTCAATGCACGGAGAGCAAAATTCAATAAAAATTACCAGAAAAAAACGTAAAAATTACGGTTGGAAACGTAATCCGGGAGCGAAGTAAAATTTAATAAAAAGTGTGAGTCGGAACTGAAATTGTACGAATCACCACGTAAATTCTACGATTTGTTCCGTAAAAATTAACCATCCATCTGATGACTCACCGCTATGGGGACAACAAGTCGTTCCGCAATTTTTCCCCAACGATTGAGAAATATTACGGAACGGAACGTAGAAATAACTCACCAGCTTCATAAAAATTGTTGAACGTTCGAGAATTTTTTATTTTTAAGGCACAATAAGTCGGAAAGTTTCTGTAAGATTTTACTTCTTCGTGAAAAATTATGAAGTGATGAACCTGAAAATTCACTGAACGTTTCAGATTTCTTCTCTTCCATTCCTATAAAAATTACCGGAAAACCCCATTGCGGATTACGTGAATTGTTCCGTAATTTTTGCTGGGTATTTCTCTCAGTGTGAGCACAAAATTGTTTATTTTCCTGTATCAATGAAATGATCTTTGTCAAAAGTAATTTTCTCTCTCAGTGCATGACCCCACCTCATCGCCTCATTCAATGCACCTTCTCAACATTAAAAATTACAAAGCTCATGCTTGAGCCGAATTGCAGAACATAGAGATAGGCTCCTCCATCTTTCCCCTTGGTCCAAGAATGGGAGTGCCCTCTCAGCGTTTTTATTCCATCATCCATCATATCCACGGTGGAGCGAAACCTAGTATTTTCTGAGATCTTCATCGTAAAGGGCAAGTGACCTAACACGGGGTTCAGGCATTCTCACGCGGGGCCACTCAATCCCCGTTTGATATATTTGCCGAAGCCTGTGTTCACATTTACCTGGGCTTACATCCCATATTTTATTACCGGGACGTGTTGCGCTCGCATTCACCAGATTATAAGTCTCCGATATACCGTAAGATGATGGATATTTTTCCTCATTGGATGAATTTATCGGAAAGTAATTGGGTATGTGCACTGATTAGTGGATGCTGCATTGGATGAATTTATCGTGGAAGCCCAGCACAATGATGTGCTATCGGTTTTGCCTCAGCTGTAAGTGACTGCGGGTATAATTGACCTCAGCTCCTTGAATTTCTGCACCATTTGCCAGCTTCATTATTCACAAATCCTCCGAGATCTTTCATTCAGGAGTAAGTTCTGGTAGAGAGAAAAACCGATAATTGATGAGTTGGAAGACAAAATCGAGGGGATATTATTTATGAAGTATCCCGATATTTTTCCGTTTCATTTCGCGATTAAGAGAAAACGATTGACTGTTACTTATTTTATTTTTTTAGCAGAGAAATCTTCTGCTTTGATGCAAACTTACTTCAGATTGCGCTTGGGATGTTCGAACAAAAGAGAATTGAACTTCATTCCGATTTTTTTCAACTATAATGCACATTTTCAACGTTTTACTATTTCTATTGAATTGTATTCTTTAATTTTCAATATTTTCAACGTTTCATTCTTCTAAACCCTACATTTTCTGATTTCTTACGATTTATTTTTTCCCCAGAATGAACTTGCTCGAAGAGAACAGCTCAAAAAATGCGTATCCAGTCCATACACATGAAGAAAAATACTGAAACCCTCCCAGTAGACAGAAAACGTAAATAAAGAAAAAGAACTTTGAGCCGCGCCTCGTGAATCCTCGCAAGTCCACACAAAGTCGTGGCTCCGTGAGATATAACTAGAATAGAGTACACTGCGGTAGCAGAGGGACAGAGGAGAAAGGGAGAAAGTTTCAAAAAATTTTATTGAAACTGCGCCAAAAAGTACGCGAACAAAGAGAGGAAAAATGGCACAGGAATTACGTTTGTCTTGCGCGGCTCTTGCCCATAGTTCAGCTCCGATAGGGAGCCATGCCACTACTTGACATTTGCTTTTCCCATTTAATTCTTTTCTACTCACCAGGCGCTGACTCCTCGACTTCTTCACGTACCGTGAGTTTCGCTATTCAATTTATTTCCTGGTGGCCTACTAGGGATTCTGGTAGACAACGCTGAATGTAATCCAGGGGTTAGTTTTTTTTTTTTATAAAATATACTTGATTCAAGTATGTCTCGGATGGAGGACAGGTGTTTCAGTTCGAGGATGACTATTTCGTGTCACCCCAGGTTGCACCAAGCGCTCTCAAGTGTAACATAAGGGTCAGACGCTGAGTGTGAGAATATAAGGGTCAAAAAGTGGAGGTTAAAAAATGAGGGTCGGAATATTAGAGTCAAAAACTGAGGGTCAGAATGTTAGGGTTGAAGAAAGAGGATCCGAATATTAGTATGAAAAAATTAGGGTCAGAATGTAAAAGTAAAAAAAGTGGGTGTCAGGCGATGAGGGTCATATAAGGACTAAAAGCGGTGATCAAGCATAATATATGACTTATATTTAGACCCTGCCTGACCCTTAAGTTACACTTAAGAGGGCTGGCTTCAACCCGGCCTGATATAAAAGAATCATCTTCGAATTGAAATACCCATGCCCCAATTGAGAATAGAATACACTTGAATCAAGTATATTTTGTACTCAATTCAGGTGAATTTTTTTCCCTGGGTAAACATGCTTATATCATTGTCCTATAGTCATTGATGAATGAAACTCGATATTTGATACATTTTTAAGATGTAGATATTCATGGAATTATTTAAATCTCATTCTATGATCCAGTATTACAAGTATGACAATTTGAACTGGATAATAATTTCATATTATGAAGATCGCATTGCTTTCAATACCGGGAATTGAATCGATCAATGTCTGAGAAATTTTGAATATACATTGAACTATTAGTTGTTTAATACAAAATTATCAATTATTTAAAACAGTTTATGCAGTTTTTACTCAAGAGGTAATTTGTCAAAGAAGGATTCATCAGAATTAGACAAATAACTACTCCTCTGGGAATTTTTCACTGCTGAATAGTGAGGCTGCACGTAAAGAAAAGTTGGATAAAAATTACCTAGAAAATCGTGGCAATTTTTATCGTGTTGTTTTTTCATTTTTAAATTTTTATTGTGTTGTAGTTCCAGTGAAATTGCAGGAAAATTCAGGGAAAAATTAGAAATTCATGTCATTTTATTTTTGAATATTCATGTTCAACTGAAAATTCAATCAAATTGTGTAATTTCACTCCCATTGAAAACCCATGAATTTCCGTGAATTCTCCTTAAAACTAGAAATTTCATAACCATTTATTCCCTAAATCTGATTCAACGTCACTCTCATGAGATTTGCTACAATATCTTCATATCTTCGGTTTACATCCTCCAGAATTATTCTCAAAATACATCAGACCTGATAATTACAAACGCACGAATATCTTGAGGAAAATACGTATCTCTCTCAGTATAGAAAACTGTTGGCTAAATTCAAGACTGAAAGCTATGACGTAATTCGGTCATTGACGAATGTCACTCCACTGGAACGCTCCACCATTCAAGTCGCTGACGTTCATCCCCAGCCACAAAAGCAAAATAGGAACTTTTACTGTAACAGCGGGCACATCGAGTTCAATAGTTTCAACGCCAGTTACAACATTTTTGTTTCTTTTTTCATACTCCTGTACAAACGAAACAACTGTCAACAACATTTCCGGGAATAAAATTTGATGCGTTACAAAGCCACATATGACGCAACGTGCATAGTGCACTGTGTGGAGGCACCTAGCATCCCGACATAACGCTTGACCTATTTTATTTACGCGCCGTGTTGTGCATATTCTACTCGAGAGAAATGTACAAAATGTATGGAATAGATTCATACGAGTCGAAAAAAAAATCAATCGTATTTAAATGCAGTGCAGGTTCTCGCTATGGCTTTTTTCTCCTCTCGGGGAGAGGAGAATATTTTCACGTGAAGCTCTTAGTAGTTATATAATTCAATACTACTCTGTGGAATTGAGGAAATACATTGAATTCGTGCAATTAATATTGTTTCATACTCAACAGTAATTTTATTCGCGAGAATACGACATAAAGTCCACAAAGTCAAGAAAAAAATTTCCATTTCTGCATTTATGGCGCCTCCGAGTGTGTCCTCAGCATCAGAATCGTTAGTAGGTACAGAATCAACGTTCACTTGGCGAAAAAATGCGATTTTGGCGAAAGTCGACTTTCCCCCGGCAAAAATCCAAGATCTGACACTTTGGCCCCGGGTGAAAAATTTTTTTTTTATTTCCAACTTTTCCCCACTTCCAAGGGTTCCATTGGCATCAGAATTGCGAGTAGATGCAGAATCAATCCTCACTTGGCGGAAAAATTCGATTTTGGCGAAAGTCGACTTTCCCCCGGCGAAAATCCAAGATCTGACACTTTGGCCCCGGGTGAAAAATTTTTTTTTTTATTTCCAACTTTTCCCCACTTCCAAGGGTTCCATTGGCATCAGAATCGCGAGTAGATGCAGAATAAACCCTCACTTGGCAGAAAATTTCGATTTTGGTGAAAGTCGACTTTCCTCCGGCAAAAATCCAAGATCTGACACTTTGGCCCCGGGTGAAAAAAATTTTTTTTTATTTCCAACTTTTCCCCACTTCCAAGGGTTCCATTGGCATCAGAATCGCGAGTAGATGCAGAATCAACCCTCACTTGGCGGAAAAATTCAATTTTGGCGAAAGTCGACTTTTCTCCTGCAAAAATCCAAGATCTGACACTTTGGCTCCGGGTGAAAAAAAAAAATTTTTCATTTCGACCTTTTCCCCACTTTCAAGGGTTCCATTGACATCAGAATCGCGAGTAGATGCAGAATCAACCCTCACTTGGCAGAAAATTTCGATTTTGGTGAAAGTCGACTTTCCCCCGGCAAAAATCCAAGATCTGACACTTTGGCCCCGGGTGAAAAAAATTTTTTTTTATTTCCAACTTTTCCCCACTTCCAAGGGTTCCATTGGCATCAGAATCGCGGGTAGATGCAGAATCAACCCTCACTTGGCGGAAAAATTCAATTTTGGCGAAAGTCGACTTTTCTCCTGCAAAAATCCAAGATCTGACACTTTGGCTCCGGGTGAAAAAAAAAAATTTTTCATTTCGACCTTTTCCCCACTTTCAAGGGTTCCATTGACATCAGAATCGCGAGTAGATGCAGAATCAATCCTCACTTGGCAGAAAATTTCGATTTTGGTGAAAGTCGACTTTCCCCCGGCAAAAATCCAAGATCTGACACTTTGGCTCCGGGTGAAAAAAAAAAAATTTCATTTGGACCTTTTCCCCACTTTCAAGGGTTCCATTGACATCAGAATCGCGAGTAGATGCAGAATAAACCCTCACTTGGCAGAAAATTTCGATTTTGGTGAAAGTCGACTTTCCTCCGGCAAAAATCCAAGATCTGACACTTTGGCCCCGGGTGAAAAAAATTTTTTTTTATTTCCAACTTTTCCCCACTTCCAAGAGTTCCATTGGCATCAGAATCGCGAGTAGATGCAGAATCAATCCTCACTTAGCGGAAAAATTCAATTTTGGCGAAAGTCGACTTTCCTCCGGCAAAAATCCAAGATCTGACCCTTTGGCTCCGGGTGAAAAAAAAAAAATTTTTCACCCGGGGCCAAAGTGTCAGATCTTGGATTTTCGCCGGGGGAAAGTCGACTTTCCTCCGGCAAAAATCCAAGATCTGACCCTTTGGCTCCGGGTGAAAAAAAAAAAATTTTTCACCCGGGGCCAAAGTGTCAGATCTTGGATTTTCGCCGGGGGAAAGTCGACTTTCCTCCGGCAAAAATCCAAGATCTGACCCTTTGGCTCCGGGTGAAAAAAAAAAAATTTTTCACCCGGGGCCAAAGTGTCAGATCTTGGATTTTCGCCGGGGGAAAGTCGACTTTCCTCCGGCAAAAATCCAAGATCTGACCCTTTGGCTCCGGGTGAAAAAAAAAAAATTTTTCACCCGGGGCCAAAGTGTCAGATCTTGGATTTTCGCCGGGGGAAAGTCGACTTTCCTCCGGCAAAAATCCAAGATCTGACACTTTGGCTCCGGGTGAAAAAAAAAAAATTTTCATTTCGACCTTTTCCCCACTTTCAAGGGTTCCATTGGTATCAGAATCGCGAGTAGATGCAGAATAAACCCTCACTTAGCGGAAAAATTCAATTTTGGCGAAAGTCGACTTTCCTCCTGGAAAAATCGAAGATCTGACATTTTGGGAATGATTATGAACAATTAATTGAAAATAGGAATATCAAAGTGGCAAGAAGTACGGCATAATGAAAGGTCATCAATCAGTGGCGCCAGTTCAGATTAAATTTCTCCCTCATATGACCTCAGGTTCAATGATGATGATGGGATGAGCATCTAGGAATGACAATTCTATTTTCCAGAATCCGGCGTCAGAGGCGAGATGTCGAAATTTTCTTCTAACAGTTTCACCCCCACAAATAGGTCACTAAATCGAATGAGCGACAATTTTCCGGCGCTCCGGGTGACTCCTCGTGAAATTACTTTTCCTAAGTATTTTTCACTCACGACAAACGGCATTCTGACAGTATCTCATTGTGCCAGCGCTTGTGCGTCTGCAAATAGACTCAATTTTTCATTAAATAGTTTGCAAACCTATTCAGAACAGTTGCAGGTAATATTTCAATTAGTTTCACGACTATCAGTCGGCAAGCGTGCCTCCGGGGGATAAAAAATCCAATTTTTTCTAGTTACATGAGGTACACTGTTGACCATTTTTTATTTAAATTTTTGGTAGTTACACTGAGAAACGAAGTTCTAATGTATGAAACGGATTCACTTGAGACAAGTAATTTTTCTTCAATCGCTTAATTCTCCGAGGCATGACTGAATCGCAAATGAGCTCATCTAAATCGCATAAAAGAAGAATCGTCAGTCTTCAAGTATTTATTGTTTCCATGATTTTTTGAATGCACTTCCAACGTTTCGATATGTCATATATCGAATCATAAGAACTTATTCGAGTTCCGTGGAGCGTAAACATTCTGAGATTTATTAAGCCATTGAAAATAATTTACTTCTCTCATGTAAATATAGTCTGAATATATTTAAAAAAATTTCTCTCAGTGTACATTTTTTGGACTCCTTTTCGAAATCATCGTCCTGAAATTGCCAGTTTCAGTGGAATTAAAAGTTTCAAAGAGGTGTACCCTCGAAATTTCCTCCAAAAACTTTCAAAAATGTACTCAAATCATCAACTTTTTTTTCATAAATTTTATAACTATTCGTTCTGCTACAAGATTACACTGTCTGCATTAATTTCTGCCCATACCTTCGGCAAAATTTTTCTTATCCATTTTTCACAGTGTGGAGAGACAAGAGGGTAAAAGTCAAGGGAGGGACATTTGGTAAACGGGCATTCCGGGACATTTGGTGACACGAGAGGGGACGACTGAAGAGTACGGGTTACGTTTACCATGCGGCTGTGGGATTCGACCCCTCTCCCATCCACCCCCCGGCACGCAAGTGCAAACACACACTGTGTTGGAATGCAAGCGAAGGGTGGGAGACAGAGAGAGAGAGAGAGAGAGAGAGAGAGAGAGAGAGAGAGCGAGAGAGCGAGAGCGACAGAGTGAGCGCGCGAGGAGGGAGAGAGAATGGGATGCGCATGTATATGTATAAGCCCAGCTTATAATTCAGTTTTCCCCTGAAACGACTCATTTATATGCGTTCGTTTGATTGAATCTCGCTACGGTCCGTCATCCTTGTTCTCTCAATACTCTGGTCTACGTTTTCACCTTCCATCCCGGTTGTTCTCTATCTGTCTTTCATTCTCTCTCGCTTCTCCTGTTCATCTTCTCGACGAGCACCGAAAGCGGTTAGCTGTTTCAATTTCCTCTTACCGCGCAAAACTGAAAAGCACATCATCTACGTCGTAGATGAAATATCCAGGCTTTTTTGCCCCATAGTTCAAACTCGTACCTCTTTCCGGCATGTTATCGGAACTCTCGTGATGAGAATTTGGTCCTTAAAAGTGGGATTAACGGGTTCTCATGCATTCTGAATATTGTTTCAGGGTTTGCTTTTTTTTTGGACGACAGGTCAATATCCTTCGATATAAAGTTTAGTTTTCAGTCGGGTTTTCATTGGTCGATCTTTTTAACCGATTTTAACAATACAGGGAGAGAAATTTTTGATAAAAATTATCCTACCGTTCTATAAAAGTGTATCATGAGTCATCGTTTCCTCATTTCTATCCTGAAATTTAGTAAAAATTAATATATGATAATCAAATTTTATTCTACCTTAGAGAAATTTTATCCTGATAAAAATAAAATTTACCAACCGTTCTAGAATTTTCATTGTTATCTACATAACAATTATTGGACTGGAAGGGTAAAATTTATTATGCGTCGGAATAAAATTTCTCTAACGTAGAATAAAATTCGATCATCATATATTAATTTTTACTAAATTTCGGGATAGAAATGAGGAAACGATGACTCATGATACACTTTTATAGAACGGTAGGATAATTTTTATCAAAAATTTCTCTCTGTGTAGTGCAGGGAGAGAATGTAAAATTGAAAATTTAAGCGAAAAATATACTTGATTCAAGTATATTTTATACTCGAATGGGGGATGGGTGTTTCAATTCGAGCATGATTAAGCCCGGGTTGTACCGAGCGGTCTCAAATGTAATATAAGCGCCAGACACTGAATGTGAGAATATAAGGGTCAAAAAGTGGAGGTTAAAAATGAGGGCTGGAATATTAGAGTCAAAAACTGAGGGCTTGAATGGAAAGGTGAAGGAATGAGGGAATATTAGGGTCAAAAAAAGAGGGTCAGAATATTAGGATAAAAAAATTAGGGTCAGAATATAAAAGTAAAAACGTGGGTGTCAGGCTTATATTTAGACCCTCATTGCCTGACACCCACTTTCTTACTTTTATATTCTGACCCTAATGTTTTGCCCCTAATATTCTGGCACTCATTTTTTAACCTACACTTTTTTACCCTTATGTTCTGACACTTAGTGCCTGACCCTTAGATTACGCTTAAGAGGGCTTGCTACAACCTGGCCTGACACAAAAGAATAATCTTCGAATTCAGTAGCGACGCGCTAAACCGGGTCAAGTCGATTTTGACTTTTGGTCAGTTTTTGATGAATATCTCGGAATCTGAGAGAAATAGAAAAAGTTTTCTCATGACCTTTTTTGTAGAGCCAAGTGAGGGTTATAAAAAAGGTTCTAACAAACATTTTGCTATCTCTTTTAGATTCTGAGATATTCGTCAAAAACTGGCCAATAGTCAAAATCGACTTGACCCGATTTACTGCTTCGCTACTGAATTAAAACACCCATCCCTTAATTCAGGTATATTTTTTCTGTGATTACTATGTGAAAAACTGTATAATTTTTTCAACAAACTCCATTATATTTCCCAACCTTCCCATGTCCATCATGCACGAAATTAATGAAATACATTTGAAATTTGAAGAGCAGGAAGCTCACGACTAAATCAGGCAAAAGATCAGCGCACGCGTCCATTATGAACGCTCATTACAAAAGTACATCCCAGATGACAGACCTTTGAACTCTAAAATACAGAATGCATTATCAAACACAAGTGACCATTATCCATAGACCCAACAATCAGCTATATCTGCAACTGGGGCGAGGACAACAGCTAACACTGATAATAGCTTACGGGTATATAGTACTCAATTAGCTAGCTGTATTACATAGCTGCTTACAATCGATGTTAATTGGAGTGCATTGAATATTCGTCAGGCAATCTAATTGGTTTATCCAATTCTTCAGCTGGCAATGTCGCCGTTGGGTTCAGCTCGAAATTTTTGAGGGATGCATCAGTCAGAATTCGGCCAAAGATACCCTAATCAGATATTTTCCCCTGAAAAGTCCTAGTTGAATTATTCTAGTGATGATCCATTCCGGAGGTTTCCAACTGTTTCAAACCCACTTTCATAAAATTATTTTTGAAATTTCAAGGGCAAAAGCTTGCAATTTTCAACAATCAATTTTTTCAACAATGACAACAATTTTCACACTTATATTGGCCCGAAAAATTTTCTTCGGCCTGGGCGAATCAATCTCCCTCCAAAAGTAAATTTTCTCATTTTTTTCAGATTTTTAAAGTCTTTTCTAGCGGCTCAATAGCGAGATTCAAATTCATCTCCGCAAATTTTAAATAGTAAAATTCAATATCGAAGTGGTCAAACGGTTCAAGTCGGTTTTGGTTGTTGCCCAATTTTCAATGAATATCTCAAAATCTAAGGGAGATAGCAAAATTTTTCTCATAACCTTGTTAGCAGCACTCAATTTGCTCTACAAAAAAGGTTATTATGAAAATTTCGCTATCTCCTTTGAATTCCGAAATATTTCTGGAAAACTTAAGTAAAGACTAAATTGACTTAAACCGTTTGACCACTTCGCTACTGAATTATTGTAAAATGTCCGGAAACTTAGGGCCAAAGGGGGCTCAGCTAAAAGCTCTAATGTTCGCCTACAAAACTAGAAAAGCTTCATCCTCAAGGGAACAACTGAAATAATTCAGCCATCATCTCCCGGGCTTTTCAGGTCAAAATATTCGGCTCTCATACAAAATGAAAAGTCCTTGATTAATGTGTTAATCAATTTTTCCAGAAATTATTTTCAACAGCTCGAGTTGTATTGTGTGCAACACATTTCGAGTTTTTAATTTACATATTAATTTACAATTCTGTTTTCTATACTCGCTATGAATATTTTAATGAATGAGTTGCATCGAAAGTAGTCGATGAAAATACCGAATGAAAAAATGGAAGCTAGAGTAAACGTGACATCAAATTATTTGGTGGATTGAAAATTCAGGAAAGTGCGTATATCGCTGAGAGATTTTAATATTTATTGGTATTTTAATTATTCACGGTAAAAATGGAAATTCAATTTTTTTCGTCAGTGTGAATTTCAAGTGTTCGGGTGGTATGTTGGGGCCGTAACATGGAAAATCGAATTTTTAACGCATAACAGATACATATAGCCCCGGAAATAATGTACTTCATTGAAATAAAACTTTTTTTCAATTTTCTCATCCGTTCCAATAATTTTTTTGTTGAAAATTGATAAACTCGTGTATTTATTTCAATGAAAATCGTTTGGTTAGATGAAATGAACATTTCATTCGCTCACAATAGCCAAATCCTCCAGCAAAATTGAATAAACGATTCATTTGATGTAGATAAGGGATGATTACGTGCGAAATAAATTCGTTCTCTTCGCAGTATAAATAAATATTGATAAATTTTGTTGTCTAAAAATAAATCTCATTCAATTTAATAAAATGAAAAAAACAATTAATTATACATTCGAAAGCATACTGCTAATTTATTAGCGAATATAACTATACTGTATGCAATACAAGAGCAATTTCCCACTTGTTTTTTAATTATCGCGGGACCACCGATTTTTGGAAAAATTCAAGAATTGAAAACATTATTAAATGAATTGAGAAGAAGAAATGATTCAATTACATCGATGCATTACCTAAAAATTGAAGAAAACCTTTGCCTTGTTGCACTGTTACAAAAAAAAAAGAAATTTCATGGACAGTTGACTACTAATTTTCAGGACAGTGACACTGAATGCGATTTAGGGGAAAAAAATCATGAAATTTCAGGTTTCACTAAAAATTCAGTAAAATTCTATCATTTTCAACAGCATAAAAACGAGAATTCGTCAAAAATTTACAGTTCTCTTTGTTTTCCCATGAAATTCTGAATTTTCAACAACGAAATTCCTTGAAATTTCAGTGCTAATTAAATTTAATAAAAATTTCCAAGAAGTGTGCCGGAAATTTCAGCCAAAATTTTTTAACAATGCTTAATACAAAAAAATTGAAACTTAAATTTGAAGATTACAAAGCTTCCATTCAAAGAAAAAAAAAACTTTTTTCGTGAAAATTAAAAAATCTCATTTTCAATGCCAATTTCACCAGAATAGAATATTCCGTGAAGATAATGAATTCCTCTCATTTTTCATTTGCCCCTTCACGTCTAATCTCCTCTAACAATAATTGAAAACCGATAGAGGAGCGAATGGATCCAGATAGTGAGAGTCACGTCATTCATCTGCGGTTTTGATTGAAGAATGCGCAGAATTCTCGAATTATCGATCGAGGGGAAAATCATCCGCCAACGCTTCGAGTACCATTCTTAGAACGTAGCGACACATATTGAAGTGTGAAATATAGCACTGAATAGTACCTCAAAATTCACGTTTAATTACTGTCAACGGTTGAATGCATCCATTTGTTTCGCTTGAGCAGTTGGCACGTCACGGGAAAAACCCTCTCGCTTTGAATTTCAATTCGCACCGAGAGATTACAGAATAAACAATTTAGCCATCAACCGATGAATCATTTTTTATTGATTCATCTCTTCAGCCTCATGGCCCGCAGCTATAAACACAAGTGCCATGGAAAAAAACCCACTGCAATGAACATTGTTGCAAAAACTTTTTAGAACCTTCATCCATAGTGATGAAATGCACTTTCGCTCGAAAAATGGAAATCGTGCACAGAGGGTACGAGTGCCTGACTGCCATCCAAATTGCCATTTATTTTCAACAAAGTGAATCTCCCATTCACGCATTAAAAAAAAGAGTCGGGAAAATCTCTCACAGTATTTTTTGATATTCAAATGAATCTTCCGCAAATTGTTAACAATTCATTTCACGCGACTATTGGATTCTCGTTCCGTTGGACTCGATGGATATCTGGATATAAAATGAAACTCTTAATTTTCGATATGTTCCTCGGATACATGCGTGTGTGGAATCATTACATTTCATTCATTCTTCATTATCACCAGCCTAACAGTTTGAAATATGGCGATGATTTCATTTTGCGGAGATGACTTGGCGTTCAAAATGTCAAACTGCAGTTCAATGAGAACTGCAAATGGAAATTTAATTATTCCCTGAAACTTAACAGAAATCAGAAAAATTTCAGTAAATGTAATTTCCAATGTGCAATTAATAGGAAGTTCAGCGTAAATTAACACTGAAAATTCATTTTTTCGTAGAAAATTCTAATAAGTTGAGGAATTATTGTCTTAATGCTACTTAAAAATTTGGAATTTGCTATAAAGTCTGAAATTTTATAATTTTTTCCCTCTATCCCTTCTGTTCTGATTAACTTCCGTTGAGATTTTTTTCAGGGAGTAATCTCAGAAATCTGAGTTATGTTTATACTTCTGTAAATCTACTAACAACGGGGTATTTCATTAGTAACTGTAGAACAATCAATCCTTTGAGTAAAATCTCAAATTTTTGATAAAAATTATCTTACCGTCCTATAACAGTGAATCATGAGTCATCGTTTCCTCATTTCTATCCCGAAATTTATTAAAATTAATATATGATGATCAAATTTTATTCTACGTTAGAGAAATTTTATTCTGATAAAAATAAAAATGACCGTCCCGGTAAAGTAAAAATTATTGGACTGGAAGGGTAAAATTTATTATGCGTCAGGATAAAATTCCTCTAACGTAGAATAAAATTTGATCATCATATATTAATTTTTGTTAAATTTCGGGATATAAATGAGGGAAAAGATGACTCATGATACCCTTTTATAGAACGGTAGGATAATTTTTATGAAAAAATTCTCTCCGTGTACCGCAAGAAGACAGGAGCGATTTCCGACTTGTTTTCGTGTCAAATACCCAATAAATTCTTTTCGCGTAATTATGTCGATTGTTCATACCATCTCACCCAAAATACTCAGTCCTTACAGTCACGACCGAGTCAAACGCGCCTAAATGTCCATGGAAGGCAGACGAGGGGATGAAAACCGGTGGAAATAGGGGTTGCAGCCAGGTGTCGATATAATCGAGAGGCCTCGGCGGCCATCAAAGTGCCGGATCGTACACAGCAACGTCGTCGGCAGGGGCCCTCGTTAGGGCAAAAACGCGAGAGATGATGGATGGATGCTAAATTGCATTAATTAAATCTAGCGTGACACACCGGCTGGATAAAGAGGGACGACAGAGGGGCCGGAGGGGTGGGGGAAGGGAGCTTGGTATCACTTGTCGTTTCATCCTGTGTGATCGAGGCGTGAGGCATTCAAGAGGGGGCACGGGTCACTTTGATGATTACGCCCCTCTAACCATCCGCCACTTCTTAGTCTAGAGAAACGTGCACCTGTACAGCTGGCACCACCAAAAACCCCTGTATCCAATCCCCTCTAATTAGTTGTATTAATATAACAACATAACTGGACCGGCAATACAACACAAAGGTCTCGGGTAATACCTCAAGGATGCTTGAGAGCCCGTTCACCTCACACTTCTAACGATTCAGTCCTAGTGAATCGCTTTGTTCAATGGGCATGATAGCCCCTTGAATTTCCAGTTGGTAAGTAAAACTCATGGGAGATTGCATCCGATGTAATCAAATACACAGTTGCTGTCTCTGGGAGAAGTGCAGGAATTAACGAGAGGGAAATAGTGGAATGCTGGGGCGAGCGTATTTATATGATTGTGAGCGGCGTCAACGTGAAGAGGGAGATCCTATTCTAAAAAGAACATACGGAGTAAGCTGTAGCGTAACGCTCATTCCTCGAATTTCATTGGTCGAACATTCGGATCCGCCCGCACGTGTTCGACTTCGGTCGGCTTTCGGGTTTCGTGTCACGATTTGTCTTTAACACGCGCGCTCAAGCGCGCGATCGGTCTCGTCTGATAAAACCATCGCTCACAGGGAGAAAAAAGTTGGAGAAAATTAGTGAACAAGTCCGGTAATTGTGGAGGTGCAAATGCCGGTCTGGACTGTCCATTTTTTTCAGTAAAAAAAAATTCTGGTTATTCAGATTGAGAATAATCCCGGTGCTCCTCCTACATCATCCAAATGCCGTCTAATCATTTCCTATGATGTCACAAAGATGTGGAACGCTATATAAATTTCTTTCCTTAATGTAAAAAATTCAAAGAGAACTAGAATTTGTGTGAAAATTTACGTAACTTGTGCCGAAACTGTTAAATTTACCCTGCATTTTATAAAAAAATAGCAATATGCTTCCAAATGGGTAATTTACACGTCGTTTTCTTCCATCATTTATAATTTATTGTTAATAGAAATTTTTTATTTATACATACTTGAATAAATTAAAAAAACCTACTTTTCGGGGAAATTCATGAAAAACTCGAACAATCGTCACGAAAATCAAATCAACCAATATAGCTGTCCAAATCGTCTTTTAACTTCGACTTAATTGTATTAAAATAAACATTTGAAGCCGTGATTAAATTTATTTAAAGTATGATATTCGAAGATATCCCTGGAATTCTGATTTTCAAAAAATAAGGAATTTTTGCGAATGTTCGAATAAATCAAAATAACGACTATTGCTATCACCTTCATCAAATTTTTTAAGCCATCATTTAATTAATTCAGAACATTTCTTTAGTATATTTTTTTTCGGTCATTGTAGAATAACTGATTTTTTTTTAAGTTTGAAAATGAAAAAACTAATCGATGAATTTAATTTTAAAATGAAATTTTTCAATGCAATTGGGCACTGAATATTCATATTAGATTGGACATTCAAATAAATTGAGCAATTCTCGTCTTTCCGTTGCTTAAAATTCTGGAATTATCCTGAACTTTCAGTGACACCTGAAATTTCATGATTTTCTTCCCCTAAATCGGATTCAGTGTCAACTGTCCATAAAAGTTAATTTTTTTTTCAACAGTAGTTTCCTAGATTCCGTGATTTTCTACATAATTTTTATGCAACTTTTCTTTTCGTGCGTTGTATTCTCATTTTGTATGGCAATGAATACAACGGAGAGTTGGAAATGTATGGAGACGAATGGGGAAAAGAGAGGCTGAGGCTGGCGGACAGATGGTGATGTCTTATTCTTGATGGAGGCCCAGGGGCTCGGGCTCGCCTTCGGACCCCACTAAATTATACTTAATATCTACGCAGCGTGCTCCTTATTTATCCACAGGTTGCGGGTCTGGTAACACATGGTTACACCACTTGTATCTCGAGAATCCTTTGTGGTATTGAGGATGAGATTCGGGGGAAGGAAGGTAGAATTCTCTGTTATTCTGCTGGGATATTGCTTTTAACGTGATTTTTTAACTGTTTCAATATTTTACGATTCAGCCGATAAAAAAAACATCCATAGATGCGAAAATCATCCTCCTGTACAGTAAAATTTCCGAGTTCTCTCCATGATTGCTTGACGTGTTTAGTAATTTTTCTCCAACTTTTTTCTCGGTGTAGTTTCCATTCAATTTCACTCCACAACCATTTGTTAAGATTTCGATGAATGTTCGTCAATTTTTTTGATGGATCAACTTTAACAACAAATTGTAGATTATTGCGAATTGCAGTATCTTCTAGGCGCGACATTAATCGGTTATCAAGAGATACAATTGATTGCGGAATTTTTTCAAATGTATGCCCTCATCATCTGGTTTGGTAGTCAAACTTAATTGAATTCAGTTAATTAAAGGTTTAAGCCGTTTGGTTTTCATAGATAGTACTGTTAAAAATTGTTGCTGAAAATAATGGTGAACTCCTTGGAATTTTTTACTCATTCAAATTTCACTTAATTTCGTTATTAGGAATTCGAAATTAATTAATTAGTCAACTAGTCGTTGAAATTCACCAAATAATTTTCTCCATGTGCATTCTTAAACTTGCTAGCTGAAAATTCCCGTGAACTCCTTGGAATTTTTTTCTCCTTTAAAGTTCTCGTAATTTTGTTGTTAAGAATTCGAAATTAATTTAATTTCGCTAGTTCCTGAAATTTAATAACTAAATCTTAAAATTCACCACATAATTTTCTCCGCGTGCAGTTTATTCTGCTGCTTTCACTCGACATGTCAGGTAATTTTCCCCAACTTTTTTCTCCACACAGATACATGTGCATACCTCCGAATTGATTCACAATATGAGCACAATATTTCAGTATATTCTCGGGGCTTCTCTATTTTTATTACGAGAGGGGGGAAGCCGATGGCACAAAGAATACCGGAGTAGAAACTGAAGGATACGTGTGTGAGCTCGACTCAATTCCGATGAATATTTAACACAGTCGCACAACATAAAAAATCTCCTTACCCTTCCCTCCGCCACCGGTCTCTTGGTGTAGGCAAAGTCCTGCGGGTGTTCATCCCCGGGTTTTTTCCCCAATGCCGCCTTTTTCTCTCTATCTTCACTCGCCATGACCTCTCCTCCTTCCTCTCTCCTCTCTCTCTCTCTCACTTCTTCATATACATTTCTACGTACATATAACGTATACACGGGGTTGGATATCAGCCGATGAAAAAACTTCTATATGCGAACGTGCTCAAGAACGATCAGAAGTTTTATGGAAATTATACGAGGGATCAAGTTCTTCGGTGCATTTATAGTCGAACTATAGGTCTTTGGTTGGCTACGTGCAGGAGACCATTGGACGTTTATTCGCTGGGCTCTCTCGTTCCCCTTCGCCGAGAGGACTGAACTTCTCTCTTTCACCTTTCTTTATCTTCCTCATTTTAGCCCTTTTTTTCGTTTGGGGGGGGGGGAGGCCATTCGGACTGCTCGCAACTACGACTATCGTGTCTGCCTGGCGTGTGAAAATTCCCAGTTGTTTTTTCAACATTTGGATTTTCCCGTGCGTCGGTTTCGGAGTTCTCGCGGGGCGAGGGGAGGGGAAGTTTTCCGTTGACACTTTCACTTTGGATTTGATAATTTTTGAATATTGATTATTGAATTGGAATTACATTTCAAAGAGTTGGACGTAAGAAAACATCTGCACTTGATTTTTCTACTTTTTTACTCTTGTTCGCTGAATAATTGAAGTGAAATTGACAATTTTCCTGGTTTTCTCGTGGAATTGTTTTTGAGGGCAGACGTTCGAAGAGTCGAATTGAAATGTGGCTTTTTAAGAATTTTGGCCTTAGTTTCGCAATCATTTTCGGAAGAGCGACGTTGAATTTAATTTTGGTGTGAAGGGGGAAAAGTTATGAAATTTCAAATTCAACTGAAAATATTTGGTATCAAATCAAACAAAATTGTCAGTCACTTAGAGATTTCCGAATTTATTCATTAGAATGAATTTTCAATATCTGAAATATATTTACTTGAGACAAGTAATTTTTTTTCAATCGTTTCTCTCAGGCATCTCAAATGCTTTATTCATCTTGAAAATTCAATGTTAATTGTTAATTCAATGTTTTTATGTTAAACAATCATTGATTTTTTACTGAAAGCTTGAATTTCCAAACTCGTCACGAAAATTGAACATCACGAACAATTCGAATTTCAATAGATTGATAATTCAGAAAAGTTGTCTGAATTTTCAAAATTTTCATTGTTTCTTAATTTTCTCTCTCCATTGTTAGAAAAATTATTGAAATTTCATGGAAGATATTATAGCAAATCTCATGAGAGCGAGATTGAATCGGATTTAGGGACAAAATGGTTATGAAATTTCAAGTTTTAAATAGAATTCACGTGAATTCATGAGTTTTCAGCGGGAGTGACTCGGAAATTTCACAACTTCATTGAATTTCCAGTGGAACATTAATATTCAGAAACAAAAGAACAGGAAGTTTTCAATTGTTCCCTGCATTTTCCTGTTTTCTATAAATTTTCACAGAACAATTGAATTAAAAAATCAAATATTTCATTAATTTCCAGATCATTTGAGTAGGAAATCAATGAAATTTATCATTTTTCAATGACATGATGTTCTGAAATTTCAGTGGAACTTGAACACGACAAAAACTTTTGGAACTTGAGACGCAAAATTCAGGTAAAAATTTGTAACAGTGTAGACTGCTGGGATCCAACCACTCAATTCTTGATCAGATTTCGCAGTTTCTTCAAAACCGCCTGAGAGCGACGTAAAATAATGACCGAAAAAACCCCAAAAGAATGATCTCCACCCTCATCTCACCACAGAATAAGATTCTCACATGACTGACTTCTCCAGAGCATCAACCCCGTCCCAGTGGATCTCGCCCGACGCATCTACCGTCAACTTTTGTTCGAATGAAATGTCGAATATGCACTTTTAGACGGCTGATCGTCTCACGCTTGCTTTCCATAAGGCACTCCAAGTACTTCTCGTGTTTTTTCCCCTCCCCCATCCCTTCCTCCCTCAAGAAAATATACAGGTCTACTCCGGAGAGAAGGAGACGAGGTGGAAGGCTCCTCGAAAAGCGCAAAAAGCATCGGTCCCAGGGATCTCATGAAATTCTAAACTATTTCAATGAAATGGGATTTGCCGTTCGTCGCACGAGGACGCGAGCAGGACGTACCCCTTTCCCCCCATCGTCCCTCTCTCTCTCACTCTCTCTCTACCTCATTTCGCTTGACTACCAACAATGGATGCTCTCTTTCTATCGCAGTTGGTGGAGTTAAGAAAGCCACGAAACTGCAGAACTCGCAGACTCATCTTATCCCCTTTGTTCTAATATTCCTGGGTTTCTTTCTTTGGATAGAAGGATGAAGAGAGACAAAGAAGACCACAAGTACGTCGCTCGTTGCTTTATGTACATATATATGTCTATTTCGACGTTTTTTTATTCTCCCTCGTCCACTTGTCTGACAATCGTAACTGCAGCGAAATTATATTGTCGGTGTATAATACATTTTTGTGACATTATGAACGCGAGGAAATGGTCTATTCGTAATTTTCAGATGTTTTTGATGGGCTTCAGGAGGGTTTGGGGCTTCTTCAATTGTTGTTTTCTTCAATTGTGTGGGAATAGGATTAATTTAATACCAATTTGGCGGATTAATGCATTTACTAAGTGACTATTTCATTCATTTTTAATTTTCTTCATTTGATAATTTTGATTTCATTGCTTTTTTCTGGTGGAAATTGATGAATTGAGGATGGAGAATTGAACATCTACATCAGTGATTTGATTATGGAAATTTATTGATGTTCTGAGTATTTTTTTTATATTATTAACGCGAGGAAATGGACTATTTGTAATGTTTAGCTGTTTTGATGCTCTTGAGGTGCGTTTGGGGGCTCTTTAATTTTCATTTGCATGGTAATAGGATTAATTTAATCCCAATTTGCTGGATTAATGGATTTATTAAGTGACTGTTTCATTCATCTTTTATTTTCGTCATTTGATAATTTTGAATTTATCGTTTTATTGTGGCGGAAATTGATAAATTGAAAGTGAAGAATTTTACATTTGCATCAAGGATTTGATCACAAAATTTTATTGATGCTTTTAGTACTTTTTTTTAATGTTATGAACGGGAGGAAATGCACTATTCGTAATTTTTAGCTGTTTTGGTGGTCCTGAGGTGGGTTTGGGGCTTCTTTAATTTTTATTTTCTTCATTTGTATGAAAATAGGATTAATTTAATATCAGTTTTCCGGATGGAGGCATTTACTAAGTGACTGTTTCATTCATTTTCAATCCCCTTCATTTTATAATTTCGAATTTATCGTTTTATTCTGGTGGAAATTGATGAATTAAGAGTAGAAAACTTTACATTTGCATCAATAATTTGATCACAAAAATTTATTGGTGTTTTTAGTACTTTTTTTATGATATGAACGAGAGGAAATTGAATATTCGTAATTTTTTGTTGTTTTTAACAGTCTCTCGCTTTCCTTTTTTTCATTGGTGTGGAAATAGGATTAATTGAACAGCAATTCGCTGAATTTATCCGTTTACGTAGTCACTGTTTCATTCATTTATATAATTTTTATATTTATACTTTCGGATTCATCGTTTTAGGGAGGTAGAAATTGATAAATTGAGGATTGAGAATTATACATTTGCAACAGTGATTCAATCATGTTTATGTATTGATGTTTTCATTTCATATCCTCTCCGAGAACTCACGAGTGCTAATACTTGTTTGTGACATTATGAACGCGAGTAAGTGGACTATTCGTTATTTCCAGTTGTTTTCAATAGTCTTTAGCCGCGTTAGAGTGTTTTTAAATTTTTATTTTCTTCGTTTGCAGGGAAACAGAATTTAATGAATACCAATTCGGTAAATTGATGACTGTTTCATTCATTCATATTTTTTTTATTTGATACTTTCAGATACATCTCCTCATTTTGATGGAAATTGATCAGTTGAGGATGGAGAATTCACTTACATCAATGATATAGTGATGTCCATTAATTGGTGTTTTCATTTGATATCTCTGTTGAGTATTCATTTGCAATGAATATCTAACATTTTCGATGGACTGTTGATATAAATGGTAAACAACTGGCATCCAATTTTTCGTGAATAAATACGAGTAGAGGAGAACTGTTCACATGAGAGTGGACGAGAGTAGATTCGCATGACTGTTGACCCCAGAATGAAATACATCGCCATAGCAGGACAAAAAAATTTACTTTATTAGATCTCAAAAATTTTCATGGGAAATATGGTAGTAATTCTCATGGGAATGACATCGAATCCAATTTAGCGGAAAAATGGTCATGAAATTTCAAGTTTTAAGCAGAATTCAAGGAAATTCATGAGTTTTCAGTGAGTGAGACGGCAATTTTACAACTTGTTTGATATTTCAATGGAATGTGAATATTCAGAAACAAAATGACGTGAATTTTCAATTTTTCCCGGATTTTTTAGAATTCTCATATTTTTATTTTCTTATTTTAAATGACAATATTTTCATTTTTTATTTTTTTTTCATTTTTCCATTTTCATTTTTTAATGACAAAATTTCCTGAATGTCAGTGGAAATTAAGATGATAAAAATTTTCGTCATTTGACATCAAAAATTGAGACGAAAATTTTTAACGGTGCTCAGATATTTAAAGAAAATTAAATCTGGCGAATTTGATCGCGAAAAATCAATTAGCCACATCTCTTCAAATATTAAATTACTTTAGTTCTCTGAATACTCACCCAGCGATAAAAAAAATTCTTCGATAAATCCTCACCCCTGAAAACTATTAAAATTCATCATCTCTCCGCATACGTAACGACCTCCAAAATAAAACCATCGAACCTCGACATTTATAACTAAACAATCCGAAATAACTCACCCCGCACATTCCACCCCCTCAAAATAACCCGTTATAAAATATTCACCAAGATATTCACCAAGAAAATATTCATCAAAGAAAATTTTGATCTGGGATTTAATTACAAATTGAATAAAATAATTATAGATTGACAGGAGAATTCATAAAAAAATGTTCGATTCACATGCTGTCCGGATTTTATTGTTTGAAAATTCTAGAAGATTTTCATCATTGACAAATTACTATTGAAATGTTGAATTATATTGAGTTAATTGAAGGTTTTTCGTGGGCATTTGTCTCGCTTTTAATTATCTTGTGGAAATTGGAAAATTTTGGCGTGTCAATTCTCAATGTGTATATTTTAACTTACAGTTAAGATAAATTCATTCCTGAGATTTTTGTTAATGCGGACCAATTAAGGAATATTGTTGTTTTATGTTCGACAAAGGCGAAGGTTGCAAAAAAAATTTAGTTCTTTGAATTCATTAAAAATAAAATAAAATAATTGTCCATCAAAATGAGGATTTAATATTCACCATCTTCCCCTCGCACTCGCAGCGACCGTCAAAATAAACCCATCGAACCTCGATATACCTAAACACCCCGAAATAACTCCCCCCGCCCCCCCAAAACAAGCCCATATAAAATATTCACGCGCATGAGTCCTCAATAAAAAAAGTCCTGAACTCGAAAAAAGCTTATCGATAAAAGCCTGACCACAATGAAACTAGGTCACTCGCGATATTCTCCAGAAGATGCACTCGACTCTGCATCACCCGAGACCACACACTCCTTCACGCCTCAACGCAGGTAAATATTTTTTTATTTTCACCGTTCCTCGCATGGCAGGTGTGCCCTCCCGCGAGCCTATGCTAAAATCACCGTATGAGCAACAAGAGAAAGAACAAAGACCCGAAGTAAAGGTGATTCGCGGGTGGTACTGGGAGGCAAATGCCGGTAGAGAGTGCGGATTGGACAGTCCTGCACGGTTATATATACACCGACGTATTCTCAGCGGCTTCGTGTACACCAGCCGCGCGGGGGGATCGAAAAGGGGGAAAGACCTATTCGCCGAGAGTGGCCGAGCGAAGCCGAGCGCCACCGACTGCTATACCCAACGCGGCAATGCTCCTGGGTAATAGTTGTGCCGCGACCTCTGACGAGGGAGGTTTATATTCTCGGCTCCGTCTGTTCTGTTCTGTTGTGTTCACACTCGAGTAAATAACATCCGCGAATACAGTGTCGAGTGATCCGAATCGAGTGCCTACCTCCGTCTCATCATCAGCCGTACAATAACCTCGAAATGTTGTGTCACAACACATAATCGACATTTCGGAGTGCACGTGAATCCACTGTTTATTTCGGAGTCGAGTAGTCATGCTCAGACGGTAGTGTTACTGATCGCAAGGACGCCGTGATCAACAACGTCGGGAAAATTTCCCGAAGCAGATGTGACCCACCGGGAAAATCACTCGATCCATGTGTTTTAGTTTCACCATTAAATCCCGTTGATTTGTGCATTGTTACGCGAGTGTTTTGATTTTGTGACTCATCGGGAATGAAGGTTGATCTGTAAACAGAGGTGTTTGTACGGCGATAGGGAGCATCCGGCCGATAACCGATGACTATTGATGGCTCGATAAAAACCACTCAACAATCCCGGAATTTCGGTGAAATTTTACTATTCAAGTTGCAGAGGAGAACTGTCACTGGTCTTCAGTCATTGTATATCCGACATTTTTCGTTCTGTACCTGAAAACTATTCTTTTCTATTGCTCAGTGCTGCCGGGGGATAGTGTGTGTAGTGGTGGAATTCCTTTGTCCACAAAGGGGGCAGACGAGTTGGAAGTGTACGCGTGGTGGTGGGGAAAGAGAGAACACGCGGTATTGGAGTGAAGGATACAGTGACTTCAGGGGAGAGGGCATTTTGCTCGAGCCGACGCACTTTTCTACGACCGGTTGGGTGCCCCTTTCCCTCCAGCAAGGGCCACTGTTTTTAACCACGAGGACGGCGAGTCAAGGTCACCGTACACGACCTCTCGATTGCGAGGAAAATGAGAATCCTGGGGAGGGCGGGGGAGTAAGAACGGAAGAGGAAAATTTAGGGCTTTTTCGGGGGAGTTTTGTCACGTGGCTTTGGAGATTTTTACGGGGACAAACGATTTTCGGGTCGCGATGGAGCGTGCAGCGTTTAGGAAGTGTGGTATGGTGGTGGTTAGAGCAGCTGTAGTGGCAGCTGTCTTGGCTCAACTACTGGGGCCAATTGGGGCGGTCAGGCCAGCCGGTTCTCATCCAGGACACGCTTACTTCGAACAACCTTGCTGCGGACACTCGCATTTGCGGCATCACAAAGGTTTGGGGCTTTTTTGAGTATTAGTTTTTTTGGGTAATGGGAGGAGGCAAGTGGGAGCTGGGGGGAGGGGTTAATTGAAGGGTTTTCAATGGGTTGCGTCTCGGTTTTAATTATCGCGTGCTGGGGAATTGCGGATTTTGGCGACAGTTGCGAGGCAATTCGCAATGTTGACGGTTGGATGTTGTGGGGAAAAATTGGGAAATATTGCCATGAATATTCTGATCTTTGCATTCATTAGAAATTGAATGAAATAGGTGTAGATCGAAAGGAGAATTCATGAGAAATGCTCGATTCAAATGGTATATAAATAGGATTGTTTCGAAAAGTTTAGAAGATATTCGTCATTGACATGTTCCATATGAAATTTTAATATTGAAGGGTTAAAAGGTTTTTCACAGACATTCGCCTCGGTTTTAATTATTTTGGATGGTGGAAGTTGCGGAGTTTGAGTGACAGTTGCGTGTCAATCCGCAATGCTGACGTTTTAAAGTAGAGTTGAAATGAATTTATTCCTCAAATTTCTGGTTTTGGAGGAAAATTAAAGAATATTGTTGTTTTATGTTCGACAAAGGCAAAGAAAAAGGTTATGAAAAAAATTATGTTTATGAAAAAAACTTCAATTCAAATGTTTTATAAATTGGATTGTTTCAAAAAGTTTAGATTTTCGTAATTGATAAGCTCCGTATGAAATTTTAATATTGAAGGGTTAAAGTATTTTCACTGGCATTCGTTTCGATTTTAATTATTGCGTGTAGTGGAAATTGCGGAATTTTTGTGACAGTTGCGTGTCAATGCGTAATTTTGGCGTGTTGAATTAGAGTTGAGATGAGTTTGTTGCTGAAATTTTAAAATTAAGAAAAATAATTGATAATTTTTGCTGAAAAATTAAGGGAGATTAGATTTTGTTTCCAACGAAACAATCATCTTGTTGTTTCGTTGAAATTGAATAAAATAGTTGTAGATGGCAATGACAATTCAAAATGGTCATTCAAATGCAGTACGAATTGGATTATTTGAAAATTTTGAGAAATTTTGAGAATTTCGTTGAAAGTTATATGTCAACTCGCAATGTTGACGTTTTGAATTGTAACTGAGATGAATTTATTCTCGAAATTTCTGGTTTATCGAGATAAATTAAGCAAGATTGCTGTTTTATGCTCAACAAACGTGAGGGTTGCCCCGAAAAATTTGACCTTAAAATTTACTCTAAATTGAATAAAATTGTTGTATATCGAAATGAGAATTCATGAAAAAATGTTCGATTCAATTGCTACATCAATCAGATTGTTTAAAAAATAGAACAATTAAAAATTGCCATTTAGATCTTCTAAGAATTGTTCGAAATTTCATGAGAACTGATTCACGTTGAATATTTCAAAAAGTTATATTTAAATTCCGTTCTGCAATTTTTTGTCATGAAAATAAAACATTGAGACCGCGAATTCCTTCACGTGCATCTAGAATTTTTGACTCACGACATTGAAAGCAATGCACGTGTACCACGCGTGATCGACCTGTCACTCTAACCCAGTGAGGTCCCCCCTCCTATCAGGGGTAGTTCCACTCGGTTGATCATCCCCCAAGGCTCTGGAGCCGTGTGTTCCCCAAACGATAGATTTTTTTCACCAGATTTCCTGAAAACGTTCCCCAAACCAGTTGAAACCACTCGGAAAATAATATGCTCTCTCTTCCCGAGTACTTTTCAATTCACCTCATGTAATTCATCCAATTCCTGAATATTCTCCCCCTAAATCATTGTGCGGAGATATACGAAAAGGGGTAGAAGCGACTCTCCCGATAAAGGCGTGGGGGGTGTGGGTGGTGGAAACTGAATATCCGTGTTGGATTATTGAGTCAAATTCATAGAATCCATTTTATAACTAAGAAATGACGATTACAAAAACGAATCGACGTGGATGGCACTAGAGAGTCGCCTGAGAGTTTACATAAACATAAACAATGATTCCGTAGAGAGAAAAATCAGTGAGTTCTTTCATTAGGTGGCGAATATTCCTTTGGTCTCTATGACCAGCATTTAGTCTCCTAGAGAGATCCGTAGAGAGCCGACGTTTCTTCCTCACGCGATTTATATGAAGAAAAGAAGTTCAAGTTCAATCTGCTGCATTTCATATTTATTTACATATATCATATCCAATAGTCCGTTAGCATACATCACCAATATTATACAGAGAACGCGGTTGAGAACAGAGTTGAGAGTTCCTTTATCTACATTTAGCGTTTTTGACGCACGACATTGAAAGCAATGCACGTGTACCACTCGTGATCGACCTGTCACTCTAACCCAGTAAGGTCCCCCCTCCTATCAGGGGTAGTTCCACTCGGTTGATCATCCCCCAAGGCTCTGGAGCCGTGTTCCCCAAACGAGCGATTTTTTTCACCAGATTTCCTGAAAACATTCCCCAAACCAGTTGAAACCACTCGCAAAATAATATGCTCTCTCTTCCCGAATACTTTTCAATTCACCTCATGTAATTCATCCAATTCCCGAATATTCTGCCCCTAAATCATTTGTGCGGAGATATACGAAGAGGGGTAGAAGCGACTCTCCCGAAAAAGACGTGGGGGTGTGGGTGGTGGAAACTGAAAGTCCGTTAGCATACATCACCAATATTATCTCGACGGCCCTGCTGCCACGATATTACCAGAGGGCTTAGAACGCCCGGGACTGACTTCATTACGTGCCGAGGGACGGCCGAATGGAATGTGGAATGGTCGGTCTGGCCCTCTCTATACTCCGTGTGTATACGGCGTACGGGCTCTCCTGTGCGTACGCGCAAACACCCGGAGACAGTGCCTCTTTTCAGTGTGTTTGTGCTGGGCGGATTGAGGATGTACGTCGGCAGAGTATACCTCGGCGTTCATGTGCAATCGTATACATTGGGAAGATTCAGCAGATGTTGGCTGTATGGCTCATGTTCCCTGAATTAGTCTCGTTGAGTAACTCGTGTAATCAATGGAAAATGGGAATATTTCCCCTGTCGAGGCATATTTTCAGCATTTTTTCATGTGAAGAGAGGTGAAAGAAATTCTATTCAGTGCGAAATAACTTGAAAAGTTTAATCAATTTTTGGTCTCTCCAACTTTTTTTTTTGGGAAATGTAGAAATGAGAGTCTACGTCACTTGTTGGGAAAGTTCGTGAAATTTTATTTAAAAATTTCAATTAATTACTGAATTTCAAGTAGAAATAGGACTGAAATTTCACGCAATTTCACTGAAAAACAGATTGAAAAAGAGCAGTTCATATGATTTCAACTTTCAGCTGAATATTCTAGTAAATTGAGAATTTTTAAGTAGATCAATGGAAAGTTGGAATATTTCCCTTGCTGGTGAAGCATATTTGTAGCATTTTTTATGTGAAGAGAGAAACAAATGCTCGGTGCGAAACTACTTGCAATTGATTTTTTTGGGCAATGTAGAAATGAAATTCATAATAGAGTCTACGTCACTTATTGGAAAAATTTATGGAATTATAAGTTTTACCTGAAAATTTGAATTAATTACTGAATTTCAAGTAGAAATAGGACTGAACTTTCCCGTAATTCACTAACGAGGAGATTCAAAATTAGTTCATGTAATTTCAACTTTCAGCTAAATATTTGAATAAATCAACAATTTTCAAATTGTGTTGAATTTTCAATTAATCAAGAATTCAAAAGTGGATTTACCTACTATCCTCATCTTTACTAAACAGTGGAACTGAAATTCACAGTTTCTATCGATTTTCACATCAAATTGTGAATTTTTAATAATAACATTTCCTAAAATTTTCCTAAAACCGTCACCTGTTTGTTAAAAAATCCAGAACTGATGAACGCAAACTCCTAATCAAAGGAAACCGTTTCCTGAAGTTTTATCGTTTTGTCATGCTCGTTGAAATGATTCAACAGTAATATTTATCTGCTAATTTATCCCGACAACATTAACCCTCAACGGAATCCCGATTATCCGCTGAGGCATGCCCATATCAGTAGTTTTGTTCGGTGATAAATGCAATCGAGCTGCTCTTTTGCGGCTTTCTAACGTATGGCCTTCCTTATCGTACCACCATTGCAACTCCAATAGTTTCTCCGATAGTCTCAGGATGGTATGAGTGCTCACCAGAAGCACATTCTCCAACGAAAAGTATCTTTCTTCCCTGGCTATTGATTTCCCACTTGATGAAGTGGATGTTCGATGAAATTCCGGATATATGTCAAGTGAGTTTGAATTTCCCGCGTAAAATTGGCGGACCAATGGCCTCACTTGTTCGTGATTTCTATTGCATTCGACGTTATCGAGTGTTCTCGTTCTTTTTTAGAACAGAACATCGAATATCTCGTAACAAACGGATATTAATTCGGATGTAGCACTCCCATTTGGTATCTGTTAATTGAATTTACATTTCGTGTGTATATCCTGATCCAATGATCTCTCTACATGTCATCCATTACAGGATATTACAGTGCAGTGGAGTATTGTTGACATCAAACCCTTTGGTAATACCATATAACCAATTCAAAGGACGGGGATATAAATATCATGAGAGAAAATCAATGATGGACTGACAAGGGTGCATTTCTAATGAAACTGAAGTCTATTTCAGGTCTGGGTTACTGTCCAGCTGTTTTAGTTTTGAAATGATTTAGACGGCGAAAGTTTCGATCGCAATTGCGCTTCGACGTCGTTTTCTGTTCCAACTGAAGTTTATGTAGAGGATTTGAGAGATAGCTGCTTCTATTTTTCAGCCATTTGTTCGAGAGTTCAATTTTATGATTGAACTGTGCTATTTATTTTTCATCATCTCCACTCTTTGTCATGGATTGAGTTCAGGATGGAAGATTAACGCGTTGAGAATTCTTTATCGATGTAAATAATCAATGTAGATGATGGGATTGGGTATGAATTGGCTATTGCTGGCATGGATAAGGATTATTGGGATTCTCAGAATGATATTTAGAGGGGTCAGGGGAGAAATGAGACAAAGGTTCATTCTAGTTTAATAAGCCCCATCAAAAGAGGTCGGTGGAGTCAAAGAATATACAGAAATTCGTCCGCTGGTCAACAAAGGAGATGCATTAAGCATTCGCTGATGAGGAGTCTTTGCCAAGGCAGATTTCCATTTCGTTTAATACAGCACTGCAGTTGCTATGCGGCTCCTCGCTTATTTAGTCATTCTTATATTCAGCTGTTGCTTTCGTCCGAAATTTCAATTTTATAATTGTCACGATGTATTTATAAACCCGGTGGGAACTTTCATTCAATTTGAATTCTCAAATTGGCAATTATCGTCATTAGAAAGGATTATCATCACAAGGGTATTTTTCTGATGATAAGCTGTTGATTCCATCCGCAAGTTCAGTGTAATAATTGCTTCAATTTGTTCAATTAGCAACTAGTGGTATCAAAAAGGATGTTTGGCTTTTTCCAAACTATATTTGGCCCCTCTAAAACAACAAAAAGCAGAATTCTAGAATTCTTTCCTAGAATTCTGGAATTCTAGAATTCTTTCTAGCTTCATAAGCATCATCAGAGGACTCGGTGGACTGGAAGATTATACAGAAATTTGTCCTCTGGTCAACAAAGGAGATGCATTAAGCATTCGCTGATGAAGAATTTCCATTTCTCTCAACACAGTATTAAAAGGCTTGCAGTTGTGTTCATAAACACGGAAGAAAACCAACTTCTCAAAAGAAAAAAATTTACTCGAATTTTCTTAAATCTCAAAAAATCCCTTTTGTTACGATACTTTTTACCATTTGTCGAATGTTCTCTCCTTGCCATTCTACTCGTTCATTTTTTCTCCGAACTAACTTTCTGAAAACTTTACAAACAACGCGTGGCATGTTCTACGCCGTCTACTACGGGTCCAAGAACAGGAAAAAAGCGGTTCGAGAACCCGTCGAGAGCCTATCTATAGCGCACACGCCTAGTCACTCTCGTACAGTATCAAGACGGAGCCGCAGATAGACATAACAACGATACTCTTTACAATTTATCGTGTGGTTTCATCTTTTATCACTTGTTTCTCAGATCGTAGCTGTCGGTGACTGGACTCTATTTCTTACATTTTATTATGGCCCCCTTCCTGGGATGATTCAATTTTATGATCGCGGTTGACAGATTAATTGGAGGTGTAAGAACTAATGTCTTTTTTCGTCAAGCCCACCGGATATTGTGACCTTGACGTACATTCTCCTTATTTTTTGTTTGAGAGCAACTTTTTATAATCAGATTTTGGTGAGATTGAATGCAAACTTCATCGTTATGTTTAGAATTATTGGCACAAAATGGGGTAAAAAGGAAACACGAGACCTAATTCATCTAAATCATGCCATTTTATCCGGATATTTTGGCCATTGAAGACAATTCTACTGTTCGTCACTTGTCGATGAACCTCGTTAAGAATAAATGAATCGTTCTACCATTGTACTTCCTCAAAATGTTCTTCTTACTTTCAAATAAGAACGATGAGAATGAGAACGACATACTATGAGAAGCAAGGATCTCATTATAAAATGCTTCATGATTGTGATATTATTAAATCCATATCGATGTACAACTGGATGGCATGAAAAGTTCATCTTTGTCTTGATAACTATTGGACTAGATGACAGAAGTCTGGACCAAGAAGAGTTCTATTATCGATAACTTATCGGGCAGTATGGGATGAAATGGACTGTCTTCAGAAGCCAATGACTTCGCTGCATTCTTTTCAGCTTCAACACGAGACCTAATTCATCTAAATCATGCCATTTTGTCTGGATATTTTGGGCATTGAAGACAATTCTGTTGTTCGTCAGTTGTCGATGAACCTCATTAAGAATAAATGAATCGTCCTACCATTGTACTTCCTCAGCATGTTCTTCTTACTTTGAAATAAGAACGATGAGCATGCGAACGACATAATATGAAGACCCAGGCTCTCATTATAAAACACTTTATGATAGTGATATTCTCACAAAGCTATATGAAAGAAGGAAATGCTGTTCCGGAGTGGATATTCTTGGATACATATTCCTTCGGTTAACCGCGTTAGCATCACCTTGGAAAAGTATCCCCTCATTCTTCTAACAGAAAGAGACGAAAAATAACACTTTGTAGATGGCATGTAAACGCGCCAGGCGGTGTATTGTGCTGGTGAGATGGAGACAGGAGCCTTGAGCAAGAGAGCGCTGGTGTTAAGGGAAAGTCAGACATTTTACGGGACGTTGGAGAGAAAAGAAACGGTTGAAATAAGGGGAGAAAAATATGTAATGAGTATATAATGTTGCCGGGTTTAAACCTGGATTTGTAACTGCAGAGATATTCTCTACCCCATTAAAGGAAAATTATTTTTGTTTGTAATGAAATTAGGGGGATTGTGGATAATGGATGTCTTCGTGTATCCTTGGTTAACCCAGTCTCTGGAGCGTTGCGCTGGTGCATTATTAGCGGATTCAGAGAGCATGGGAAGTGGGATCAAACAGTTCTTAGATAGACTATACATGCACTGCTAATCGTCATTCGTGTGTTGACATGAGCATTCAGAGGGATTCATTTATACTTCAGCAGGAGTAATTATTGAGATTGACGCTCAATTCGAACTCTGACGGGGGCTCTCTTAGCTGTGTGGAAACATTTATACGTGAATGTTGGTTTATTTACATATCCCCATTTCGTCGTTTCTATTTCACCCTTTCCGGTCGCAGGACCTGAATCAACAGAGTATTTCATGACGATTGAGGTTTGGTCTGTTGATTTGGGATATTTGAAATAATGCTATGTTCGACCCTTGTACACCGGGAGAAGTAGCTGTCTTGTTTTATATTGACTATCTGATACATTTGAACTAATAATTGAGATCAAATCGTGAAAATTAGTGTCCAATTCACCAAATTCAAGTCATTTTTTCGAACCCATTTCAAAATATTGAACACAATTGAATCAAGTATTTGTCAAAACAAATAATCGTAAGTTCGAAACAAAAGAGCCTCGACACTTAGAATGTCTAGTATTTCGTCGTAGAACAGAATATTGAATTCGTTATCTTGAAAGTATTCACGAAATTGAAAATGGGTTTAATTCGGAGACACAAATGTCTCAAAAAACCGTAAAAATGCTCTTAATTTCAAACGCTAGTTTTTCATGTGCACTCGGAGTATTTTAACCCACATATTTCCAATTTATTATCAACCATAAATGAGCTTCACCTCCTTAACTCAGACCTCTCTCTTGTCAAGGATATTACATAATTCCGATCAAGAATTCGATTGTCAATTTAATCATCAAAAGTTGTGTTGAAAATTTCACAAACTCTTCCAACATATTTTTCTCCATCAGAGGCATGTCTCCGTAGGGTGAGATGCTCTTCGACTTGTAGGAAATTGAATCGGGTTTTATCTAAAATAGCGATAGCCCGAGAAAGGAGACTCGAGGACTGGGGGAAAAAAGCTCCAACAAAAAAAAAACGACTGTCACCCGGTGCGAAAAATCTCGACAGCCCGGGACTATTAACCCCCATGCTTCCCTGTTTCCTATTCTCGATATAAATTGATAGGGGCACATGGTGTATTGAGGCATCAGTCGCCGTGGGGTACGATGAACACCGGGATATCTCCAGCACGCCTCCATGAGAAGTCAACTGAGAAGATAAGGCTAACGTGTTGGGCGATGCGTGTATAAACATTATCTCATCACTCAATTGTGGATGATGGGAAATTGGTGGAGGTAAGGCTGGAGATTGAAGCCAAGCTGAGTGTGGATATCAGGGTAGTTGGGGGCCTGATAGGACTGCGGTACGACTTGCTATTATTCCAATGGCAACATAAATGGAATGGTGTTTTCACGCTGCACAAGTGGCGCACATTTTTGACTATTTACGAATGTGTGTGATGCCAAGTGAATTTACCCTTGTTTCGAGGAAAAAGGAAATGTCATTTCGTGAGACGAGGGATTTATTTTTACTGGGTCATCTCCTGTGCATCAGCTCCGAGGCGAATATATCTTCATTCAAGTGACGAACATTCCCTCTGAATGGTCTTTTTTATTCTTTCAGAGTATGACAAAGTAGTATTACAAAGGGTCTAACGTGACACTTTTTTTCTTCAAACTTGTGAAAAATTGAGAGTAAAAGAGGCTTCGCGGGGGATGAGGGCTGCGGAGGTAAACTGCAACGAGAGAGAGAGAGAGAGAGAGAGAGAGAGACAGGAAAAAACAGTATTATAATAGTTGCCCATGGGGGTAATAGTCGACAGGGCCGGTTAATGCTTTGTAATGGTCGAGACCTCGGTCGCCCACCAGGATCGTCCCCCTTTTAACGACCTGTACCAGGCGTAACACGACCGCACGGCCCCATCAAATCCGATTCGGTGTACAACCGGTGCTGTTGGTATGGGCCAGAGTAACACAGAATTGCGTTCGCGCGCGCCACCGAAGCCCTCGGTAAGCCGTCGATATACCTCAGTGTACGTACGTTGCAAACTTGTTGTACGCGGAGGGTTTGTCTAACATCCTTGTCACTTGGAATATTAATGTTTTCGTCGATCGAGTTACCGGCGGTTTACCACCCCTCGAGCAACCGGAAGTCGCGAATTAGGATGAACAACATTGCTGGGTAAAACGACACCAAATGGGGGAGGAGTGATTTTTTTTTTTATCATTCAACACCTTTTTTTATGCGTCATATTTCACGTGTTTACTGCACTTGTGAGGGTGATTTACATCGATTCCTTCGGTGCTTATTCTATTTTGGAGTTTTTTAATAGGTAATAATTATGAGATTCAAGCAGACAGAGTGTTTGGATGGGGCTTTTTATTTTCTTTTTGTTGTGTACTTTTTACCTATTCTGAGAGCTTGATGAATTCATTAGAAATGATTTTATCCCTGACGTCAAACCGAAGGGAGGGGTATATGCTTTTGACACTGGGTAACTTAACTCTGAAACGTGGTTCAGCCGAAATGACATGAAAAACGATTCGAAAAAATGAGTTTTTGTATTACAAATAATGAAAACACGACGAGGCATCGAACTACGAAGCCCTTTTTTGATTAATTACTCCGTTTTTCTAAGAAGTGCATAAAAAAATGAGTCGATGAAAGTGACTAGATTGAACCGTAATTCCCTATCAAGCAAAAACGAAAATGGAGTGGTAACATTGAAATTTCGTTTATACTTATGATTCTGCGAGCGAAAGATTCAAATTGAGGATTATCACCTTTAGAGTAATCAAGGGATTAAATTATGCTGGAAAGGGTAGAAAAACTGAAAACTAGAAAATTGAAAACCCCCGACGAAAAAGTTATCAATTGTCTTATTTAAAAACTGAAAAACCAAAAAAAATGCAAAACTGAAAAATTTTAAATTTAAAACCCTCGGCGAAAAAGTTATCCCTGAGTAGTTTAAAAAGAGGAAAACAAAAACTCAAAATTTTAATTAGACGAATTTTGGTGAAACTGAAATTTCTTTTGTAACAGAAGAAATTCCAGTTTCTCAGTTTCGTAACACATAGAGTCACGAAAATGTTGGTGTCCCACCGATTTTTTTCTGCTGTTTCTCCTGTTACAAAAGAAATTTCAGTTTCTCTAAAATTCGTTTAATTAAAATTTTGAGTTTTTGTTTTCCTCTTTTTAAACTTCTCAAGGATAACTTTTTCGTTGGAGGTTTTTAATTGATTTAGATGTAAACGAAGCTTGCTATTGATGTGGATAGAGGTCTTCTACCATTCTACACTAGAATAATTGTAACGAGATAAATTGAGAATGAAATCAAATTTTTGCAAATGTTTTCTCTCAGTATATATAAATATCGATTCATTTCCTTGGGATTATGTCACATGCTATACTGTCCATGACCTAAATACTTCACCTCACTTCGGCTCAATTTTTCTCACGGCAATTTTATATAACTTTAAGATGGTAATTGTGGCACCTGAAATTCCTTAATTGTTTCCTAACAAGAGAAGTTGCCACGTGGAAGCGTTCATTTTAGGCCACACCGGTGGGAAAGCGTCCTTTGTCTCTACCCAGCGTCATCAACCTCCTCGAGAGGTGTAGCAAGCAACAAAGTGATTAGCTCGTGACACCATATAGGCTTTTCTGGGCTTGGTTGACTAAAGCCACGTTGTTAGGCAGTGCTCCATACCCTGGGCCCCAGCAAACTTGGTGGTTTCGGCGCGGNGTTTCGGGGCGGTGGGGGGGGGGACTGCTAGGCGTTGATGATGGCTCTCACACTGGTATCATTTTGATCACACTTCATCACCTCCACTCTTTCATCAGGAACACAGGCGTTGTACAGGATTGTTAGACTTCACCACCACAGGACACCTTTTGCCTATCGAAATTATGCATGCATGCCTCCGTGAAGGACCTTCTACAAACTTCCGGAGAGTCCGACAATCGCATCCGGTTTACGGACATTGGTTTCAACCTCTAGACCATCGACGCGAATTGGATTTTATCTCGCTTCGTTACATGTTAGGGAGCAGTCTCTCTACACCTCGGGGCATTTCAGAACTCTGATGATTATTTCATTGATGAGAAATGATTTTGGAAATTTCGGGAATCTTGTGGGTGTTGATTGAATTGCCGAAAGACCTAGAGGTTCTAAAGGTGAAAGGAATTATGATGTTGAGAATTTCTGAAGTGCCAAATGAAGACTTTCGGCAGAATCAAATAGCGATTTTGAAGCCTCAATTTGAGAATTGAAAAGCAATATTTGATTCTTCTGGAAGTTTCAACTTGAAGCTTTCACATCACAACTTGAGACATTTAAGTTGAGATTTTTGAGTCGCAAATTGAGATTTTCAAGGCTTAAATGAAGACTTTCGAGTGTCTCAAGTGGAGTGTTTCAGAACTCAATTATAAGATTTTCGAAAGCCGCAATTTGAGACTTCCATAAATCTCAATTTGACATCATTCCACTGGATGTTGTTTTTGGGTGAAAGTCTCAAGTTGAGAATCTCAAGCTTCAAAATAAGACTTGAAAATCTCATTTCAAGACCTTTGAAATCCCAAACTAATCCATCATTTCTTTGGGTGCTGACTTCAATTCCTCTAAATTATCAATGAATATTGATGCGGTTGTTTTATGTAAAGAAGTCAAATAGTGAACGGAAAATAGAGACTTCAAGTTGAATCAATGGAAAAAGAATGATTGATATACAATGAATTTTGGCCGTGACTATTCGCACCATTGCGTGAATCACTCCCGTACACTCCATACAGTCCACGCATGCGTGAAGGTTGTGTGTTTCACGCAGCCGAATTTTCATACTGCTGTGTATTTCATGCAGTTGAAGTTTCATACTACTGTGTGTTTCACGCAGTTGTATTTTTATACATC
>NW_021680759.1:651127-664596 GCF_001412515.2 Diachasma alloeum
TTCAACTCGGGTTTTCAACTGAAGGCCCGAGTTGTAGACCCGAGTTTGTAGCAGCGATGTCAGATAAGATATGAATGTTTTTTTGGGCTCAAATGAAAGAGTGGGTCGAGAAATGACGTGCTAGAGCCTCTAAACATGACAAATGTCACAGTAGTATAATACTTCAACTGCGTGAAACACACAGTAGTATGAAACTTCAACTGCGTGAAATACACAGCAGTATGAAAATTCGGCTGCCTGAAACACACAAACTTCAAGCATGCGTGGAGTGTATGGAGTGTACGGGAGTGATTCACGCAATGGTGCAAATAGTCACGGCCATGAATTTTATCCCAAAAATAAAAAAACTGCTCCCACCTCAACCACAATTTCCGTTCAATTTCTATCTTTCCATCTACCATACCCCCTAAACTCAACTCACTCAGAGATGCCTAAAGGTGCGATAAAGTACCCCACGTTACAACAAATTGAACTGCAACGTGGATAATTAACAATCTCCCCTGAAACTTGCGACGAAATAAATTTAGGTTTTAAGCAGCCGTGAAGTTGGCATTAATTAAAGTGCCCCCAGGGGCCGCCATCCACAATTTCCGTACACATTCAGACGCCCCCGTCTCCCCTCCTTTTTTTGTCATTTCACTCTAAACATTTGTGATAATTAGCCGAGCGCAATGAATACAACACAAATGAAAAAAAAAATCAAACCCTGAAGATTCATTCATTCACCAACTTTCGACAGCTTCCCAACGACTTGAAGAATAAACATCTCCCCTATCTCCACTCTGTTCCGCCCAACAAATCAAAATTATCCCCCGGACAAATCGATTGGAAACAAATGAAAGTTTTCGATGCTTCATCGACGGTGAATTTCTCCACTTCCGCAAGAATAACCGGAAATTAGAAAATAAACGATCGCGAAGGAGCCTCGGAAGAGGGAATAACAGACGAATACTTAACTCGAACGAAAGTGAGTAGACTTCAACAGAGATAGAAACTAAAATCGTGAATTAAAACACAAACTGAGCGGAGAGTTTGAGGAATCGCAGATTACTTCGTTTTCCAGACTGTTTACCAGTGATCATAAAACTATTTCACCTAGGATGGTAACTCGTTACCCAGCAATCGGACTGTGAAAAGGGAACTTTTACCTCGCTCCTCTCCTTTTCCGCTTACCTTATTTCTATCCTCCTGGTATCCTCGGGTATTACTCCTGGAGAACTCACCCCTTCTCGGGTTTTTTTTCTCTCTCTCTCTCTCTCCCTCTCGCTCTCTCTCACCCGGGAGGGAGAGAGAAAACTTGGGAGCCGTCGGTAAATAACTGGATTTAATTAAATTACAAATTATATCCCAGAGTTCACTGAGGCAGGTGTACACTGGTTCGCAAGTCTTTAAGAGCCTCTGGGTGTCGAGACTCGAGTGGGCAGCCCCTCAGTGAGGGTTAACTCATGTACGTGCTAATGCATGTACAGGTTAATACCCCACTGGTTTCGAGGTACCCATGACATACGATTATTTCAGTCATCCTCAAGTGCTGGAGGTACTGGTGTGTTGGTGTTTGTGATCCAAGTGTCGAGGGCTGAATATAATTTAATTGGTTTCTTAAAACAACTTTTGTGGAATCAAGTGGCTACGAATTAAATAAGGTGGGCACATGAATGGCTCCAAAAGTGCGGAATGAAGGGGTTGGAAAGGTCTTTCTCGACCTGAATCGTCGACGTCTTCTGGCATTTCTCGTGAAATGAGAATGGCGAGGAAAAAGTATCAAGTTGAAGGGGGGAGGGGTGACGATAATCCGAGGAACAAAATCTGTTTGCTCCGACTAAAAAAATCTGGAGAGGATTCTCTCCTCGCTGGGTTATACGTGTAACTAACGTGGGAATGAAGGGATGGAACCGTGAAGACGGCAACTTTATTAAAAGTTTGCCGTTGGAAAGACGAAATCAAGATATTGCGATCTTTTTTTATCATTTGAAAAAAATAAGTTTCTTATTACGGGTTAAAAAAAGTGCTTCGGGGTGTATTTTCTCATTTACCTTAGCTGGCACTCTCTCGGGTGGATACGGGGAAAATTGGTGACCCAGTTGAGAGTTCAGGGCAATCATACTGTTTGATTTACTTATTTTTTTGTTTTATTCACACGCTTTTAAATTGTTCAGTTGTACCGTTTGTTATATATTTCCAGCAATGAAAATTGGGAATTTATTGTAATTTGTTGTATCATGAGAGTTTTTTTTGACCAAGTAGGTGTTAACCTGTGGTCTTTAACAGACTCGAAGATTAAAGAATAATGAGAGAATATACTTCTCATCTATAGACGAAAAGAAGTTCAACGTTCCGGTCTCTCTATGCAGGGCCATCTTCATAGACATGTTTTTTTTTTCAAATGTTTACGCTTAAACCCAAAAGAAAAAACAAAACATTTTCATTGAGGATGTGCAGTCTAGCAAGTGGACAACTCAGTTGAAAGGAAAAAGAAAATTGACTAAATAAATTATTCACGTTACAAATTATTTTTCTCATCAAATTAGACGTGTTATGGCGTACTTTTCCGGTCTCAAAAAGAGTAATTAAAGGAAATTTTTATGAATAATGGAGGACTTGTGACTGCAGTGGTAACAGTCGAATTTTAATCGAGCAACATCGCACGCGGTAATTAACAGTTAAAGATAATAATAGAGATGTCACCCGAAACCGCAAACAACATTTCCAGTAAAAACAAGGGCCAAATATAAATGTGAACGATGCTACGTCCTACCTGAAACATCAAGTTGTTTCCAATTCCATTCTATTCGCGAATACCTCCGTCCGCCATCGTTAGCTATTCCCGTCGTTTAATCGAATTGATTAATCCCAATCACTAATATCGATTCCCCACTCGATTGGCCAAAAACCCATCGACTCTCCACGTATTGATTGACGAGAGCGAATAAATTCTCTGTGCTAACTCATTTCCGTACCACAGTTACGCTCCAACACTCTTTACCCTCTTGCCTCTCCTTCACGAGGCTAAACTAGTCGGCGAGTCATTTAAATTGAGGAGAGGATTGATGCCGACTTTAATCAAACGTTGATTTACTCGAATTACCGACATGCCGAGGGGTATCTATCGGTTTCAGATTGAGACTTTTGATCACTGGCAATCGACCAGTTTGGAGAGGGGATTGGTCATTGATAAATAACCAGACGAATGGGTATTGCAAATGATTCGCAAAGTTTTTTATCGACAATTTGGAAACAGAAATTACTGTCCATTAAGTGCTAACACTTCATAACGTCATACGAATTGGTAAAACGACTTTTTTATTTTATTTATTCGATTTTCCAATTGATTAAAAATTCGGGAATTCACGTCTTTTGGCTGCTAAAAAATTTGGAATTCCATTGAATCTTTCATAAGCTCTGGATTTTTTCCGCTGAAATCGAATTCAATATCATTCCCATAAGAATCTATGGGATTCTAACTATCGATTAAATTCTAATAAAATTCTAATACTTCATAACGTGATGCGTAAAAGAATGGAAACTAACGTCAGTTTAATTATTCCATGAAAATTAATACAAATGATGCAAATTCAGATAAATCTATTCTCGAAATTCCTAATCAATTAAAAATTCAGGAATTCACGTCTATCAACTGCTCAAAAAGTTGGAGTTGCATTGAAACTTTAATAAGATCTGGAATTTCATAATTTTTTTACTCCTAAATCAAATTCAATATCACCTTCTTGAAAATTACTAGTCAACTGTTCGTGGAATTTTAGTTTCATTAAAGAATTTCGTACACTTTACTCAAAAAATAGAAGAACTTGTATCAAAATTTTGCTTGCGTATCAACAATTTCCCCCATTTCGATATAATAATCCCGAAGAAGACAGATTGTGCTTCCATTCGAGTGTCACCGAAAATGAAAAAAATCCAGCGATAAATAAATAATGAGCCGTATAACAGTATCCACCGGCTTTTCGTCACGATAACATCAGGCCCGTATCGAGGGAGTGAGACGGCTAAATGCTGGGTGTTGTTGATGCCTTCGTGCAGTGCGGCGAAGAGCCCGTCAGGCAAAAAGTGAACGCGTGACGCCCAAGCATAACGATCGTTTTCGCCCCGGCCAATCTATTCTCTACCGGTATTCGCGCACGCCCAGCTGGAGAGCACCATCGAAAATACGACGATGGGACTTACTCGTGCGCGCTCTTGACTAGCTGTGGTACACATAACTATACATACCGAGTGCTGGGTAATCGGAGTTACAGGAGACTGAGCGAAGGAACTCATTTGCTCTTCGGTGAAAGGGAAAGTTCTCCGTTGACTTCCAACTTTCCGATTTCACTCTGATGGCAGAGAAAGAAAGCATTTATTTTCAGGGACTTGGCACTGATTTTCAGTGATCCCTCCCTAATTTTTAGAGACTAGCGTTGATGCGTTTTCATTACGCTCTTTTTCCTGTCACATTCGACATTCCTTTTTTCAATTGATTGTTTATTGATTGAATGGTTATTCTCATTGCAAAAACCAATACGAACGATGAGAATCCTACGTCCCATTTTATCAGCTGTTCAATTTTCATATTACAATAAAAGATTTGCTCAAGTTGTAATTCCTATGCTCACTGAATAAGATTTTAATCATAATTACAATTCAATTTCTTCTGGAACACACTTTAGAGTGTGAATAAAAAGCGCGTGTCCACACTGCTATCAATTTTTAGTTAGTTCACACGGTAATTCAATTAATCTGTTGTTCATCTCATCAATACAATTCCGTGCTTAGAATATTGTCATCTCGTGTTTTCAGCACCAAATTAAAAATTAAAACTTCATTTGGAATATTGAGTCACAGCTTTTCTATTCATATCAGAAATTTTGTATTTGGATATTAATATTATTTGCTCAAGGTGGAAAAATCGATCATCATTTTCACTACATTGCATTCAGATTCTCCTATCCTTAACGTCAGAAATGTGAGATTATCTCAATTCTAGCTATTAATTGTAATCAACTTTGAATTATTCTATTTTCCTCTGAAAGTGGTGAAAATTTGGTGAAATGATCATGTCACCAAATAAAAATTTTCCAACCCTTCTTTAACCCGAATATTCCGGTCTAATCGTCTCGTTAAAAATAGATTGATGAAATAAAAAATTAATCCCTAACTTGTTTTCAAGGATTTATTCCACAATTCGTTACCATATATGACAGGATTAACTTTAATTTCCGTAAAATCTACGTACACGTTATTTAATTGACGCATTTTTCCATCAAAAGCGTCATTAATGCCCTCGAAATAACGAGAAATTCATTTGCAAATGTGTACAGCCCTCGACTCGGTACCTCAGATGTCTCCAATATTGTCATAACGATTGACTTCGCCATTAAATCCTGTCCCAATAGAAAATCACTCAACTAGTGGTGGTGGCCCTGGGGCTGTGTTGAGGAGCTACAGTTTCTCCATAACCAAGTTTGTGTTTCGTTTAGAATGGACCTCACGAATTTGCACGATAAGCCATGGAAGCTTTGCTACACCAAGATGATGGTCAACGGCCTTCTCTGCTTCGCTTAAACTTTTCCCCCCGCTCTAACACCAGCTGCAGAGATTATCCTCCAACACCGGAGTATTGATAATTCAGACACAACTTCAGCTCTTCATAATCCGATCGTTCATTAAGTGGATTTACAATACTTTTCAATAACCTCGGGGTTTTACGTTGTTTTTCATTAGTGATGTGAGAAAATTCGGGGGAGGGTGAAATATTCTATTGAATGTCTAGTGCAACTCCGTAAGAATTTTATTGAAGTGAAAAAAGTGACATGATTTTGATTACCACTATAAATTTTTACTTAAAAATAAAAGCAATTTGTGTTGATAAAACCTATTAAGACTTATAAAATTCTAGTGTTGACACGATCTGTCGTTCTTTTCATATCAGAATTTATGAAAAAGTCTAGTTCTCAAACTAAAACTTGAGAGGTACAAAATCCTCTAAGGGCAAATCATTGTTTATAATTAATCATCTCAACTTAAAACCAAAACTATTTATATTGATAAAGAACTAAAATCTTAACATCTAAAATTGGTTGAAAACATTTTTGTCATTGTACATTTAATTATTCTCATCCTCATGATATCAAATTAACTTAAATTAATTCATCACAAATTTTACAATCATCAGTTTATCAACTCACATACAACAATTCAGGTTAGAAATTAATTTCTTTCCTTTGTTGATACATAATCCATAATGTTTTAAGGCGCAAGCAAAATTCTACTGCTGACAACATATTTATGGATCTTCTTTTTTACCAAACAAATGTTCAATAAATTTGTTTGTACCATAATTTTCAATAGATATCCCAATTTTCTCATCACGACGATGAAAATACTCCAGCAATTTGATTCCGCTCTGACGATTCTCCCGAGCATCCCTGTTCCCTTTTAAAACACCAGATCCCCGGATGAATATCTCGGTGCGGCCGGATGTGTACACTCCTTCAACAAAAATAAACTGCTCTGAATGATGCGATTAGGGTGTGATCCTTTAATAAACCAGCATCGCCGCGCCTTCACCGATATATCAGTCAAGAATAATCTTCCCAAGCTGAATAATGCCCCCACGATGGTCAGATTAATTAGCGGCTCAGCCTAATCGTCATTACGGCTTCATAACCCAGATATTCAATGAAAACACTCGGTCCAGAAGGATTTTCAGAGAGATCCTCTTCTCTATTTGATCTCCAGCACATTTTCTCCAGAAAGAAAATTTAAATTGTCAAGGGTTTCTGTTCCCCAGCTATTACCAGAAGGCTGGGTTATGCTGGTGTGCACAACTGCAAGTGCAGGAGTAAAAAGAATGGATCGTAGTGGGATTAGCTTGGAAAAAGGAATGGCTCCTTGGAGACTCTCAACGTGTCAACGGTACGGACAGCTCGGAAAATCGGGTAGACTGTAGAAATTCGATATTCTTATTTTCTCTCTGTACTAGCTGCTCTCAGTGAGACCTTTTTCATTCGCATTTCCATTGTTGCTGATGATAATTGATCTGACTGGGTTTAATGAAGAGTGAAAATGACGTCTGTCGGTTTTTCTGCAATCCGCATGACAACGGAGATTCAGTTCAAAGACCCAATTGTGACAAATTCTTCGTGAACCACTCCTAACAGAAAATATTCTGCGTGACTCACATCTGTGGAAATCCTGCATCAACCCCTACTCTCACTCTTGCGTGAATCACTCCGAACAGAAAATATTCTGCGTGAATCACTCCACTCACTCTTGCGTGAAGCACTCAAACTACATTACCTGTTTCCCTGCGGGTTTCACTCACTGCACTATCTACATGCCCAATGAACTACTCCGTGCCTGCGTGAATCACTCAGAAAATCCCATGGAGTGTACGGAGTGTACGGAGTATACCGGAGGGATACACGCAGGAGTGTGAATAGCCACTGCCTTATTTTATTCATTTTTTCCTTGACCCCGCGATCTATTGAAAATACTAAAAAGTTCTCAATGATGCAGAATGCAATGTTAAATATTTTTGTCTTAAATTTTCCGGTACACTTTTTGGAAATGTTAATCGAACTTAGTTACCACTAAAATTTCAAGGAATTTCGTCATTGAAAATTCAGAATTTCGTGGAAAAATCAAAGAGAACTGTAAATTTCAGTACCATTTTTCTAAATTTCTATGTAATTCGGCACTGAATATTAATATTAGATCGGAAATTCAAATAAATTAAGGAATTCTCCTCTTTATGCCGTGAAACCTAAAATTTCATGATTTTGTCCCCTAAATCGCATTCAGTGCCACTGTCCATGGAATTTCATTTTTTTTTCTAAAAGCGTACTTGACCATTCTCCCACCGATTCATCATTTTCATTTAATTATTTCGACTCTTCACCCAAAACACCGGATATCCATACACGACTCTGCTCACTCCCTGAATCGATCCATATTCATGAAAGCGACCGAATGGACGTTTATGTCAGCTGGAATGAGGCAGTTCCTAATGAACTTGTTGTTTCCTCGGGGATCGATTTGGGACACGGTCTCCCAAGGACTTTGACTCGCTGGCATTCCACCATGATCCTTTCTCCTCCCTTTCCACGTTCGTTGGCGTATGTTGGCTCCTTGAACCAGACTAGTGTACCGTTCTAACGATAGGTACTCATCCGTGGTCCCTAACCCAGACAACCGAGCCATTTTCCATTCTCCCACTTACACTCACACACACACACACACACACACACGTACCCACACAAGTCCAAAATTTACACAGTCGAAACCTGAAATTGTTTGATGTCTTATTTACCACCCAGCAACGACGGATGCGTCAGTCGAGTTTATTTGCGGTTGTCGGCGATCCAAAGAGAAACAGCCGTGTCTCTCCAAGATAGAATGGGCCGAGTAAAGCTCCATCGTAAATTATCGCCCAGTTCACAATCCCATTTTGACTGTGAAGTCTGTTCCTCTCCTCGTTTCTTAACCAGTCTCAAGCAGTCGCTCTTCGCATTCTGGAGATCTCTCTCGGTTTCATGCTCAACGTCTTCTCGTTCCGCTTCATCCCACACGACGAGTGGCTGAATCCAGCAGGTAGGCGGGTCGCTGCGGATCGACGATTTTTCGTACGGTTCTTGGGTTATGCGGGAATTCACCTTGTCAACGGTCTACCACAGCCGTCTGTCATTACTGGTGCTAGCTGATTTGCATAGAATTATATAGATGGTTATTCGGTGGTGAGATCAGTGGGGTGTTTGAGTTATGGCTTCGGCCGTGGGCAAATTATTCAGGCTCTATTGATTGAGGTATCGATAGCTGGAAGCTGATGAAATCTTGGGCGTAATGTCTCTATTATCATGTTGTTAATTATTATCTTTATTTATGATTAGGATATTTTAAGTAATGGTGAATAGAATTGTCTATTCGTAGTTTAGGAAAACTGTGATTTTGCGGAAATTTTCTTGAGTTTTTCTTCAGTTTCAGACTTACCATCTTCATTGAGAGAAAAAAAATGATTTTGCCTAGTATATTTACTTGGCATAAGTCAATGTATATAAATATTTGCAAAGGACAGGTTTAAATTTTCGTGTAGTTAGTAAATATACTTGGCAAAAGCAATTTTTTTTCTCACAGTGTTGAATTGAGTTCTGCAACTTGAGATTTTTGAAAAACTAAGGCTTCCGACTTTTGAAAGTTCCGCAAGTTGAGACTTCTGAATTTCCATTTAAGATCTCTGATACCGCAAAATAATTTTTTTTTCTGAGTGTGTTACTGAAACTAGTATTGTCAAGCGGTCTTAATTTAAGTATTTAAGACATTAGACACATTTTTGTGTCTGAAATTAAGTATTTTCAATCACAAAAATTATTTTACCCTTATTTGCTTAATCACTTTTGAACTCCCCCTTCAGTTCGGATCAAGGAAAAAATTGGAGAAATAATATAACAATGTTCATCAATTCGTCATAGATGCTAATGTTATATTACTCCTCTAATTTTTTCCTTGATCCCAGCTAAATAATGATGAGCATGGAGACAAACAGCAAAATTGATTTAAATTCTGCCTCACGACCACTATTTTGTTTCTATTCTCGAGTTCAGACACTAGTCTTTCCAATGACGAGATTAATTAAATAGGTGAGTTGATCTATTTGCAAGGAAGAATATGCACTGTTAAACATCTTTGTCTGAAATTTTTGGTATGCTTTTTGGAAATTTTTATCGAATTCAATTACCACTGAAATTTCAAGGAATTTCGTCACTGAAAATTTAGAAATTCGTGGAAAAATCAAAGAGAACTGTAAATGTCAGTTCCATTTTCCCTGAACATGAATAGAAAACCAGAAAATCCGGTAAATATATCCTTGAATTTTCAGGACAGTGACACTGCGATTTAGGGAGGAAAAAGTCATGAAACTTCAGATTTCACTGAAAATTCGAATAAATTAAGGAATTCTCGTCTTTATGCCGCTTAAAATTCTGGCATTTTACTGAATTTTCACTGAAACCTGAAATTTCCTGATTTTTTTCCCCGGAATCTCATTCAGTGTCATTGTCCTGAAAAATAATAGTAAACTGTTCCCTGAAATTTCATTTTTTTCCTAACAGTGTGGTAAAAATGAATAATGTTTCAAAAACGAGTTTTGTTTGATTCAGATGTGTCATTTCTCCGAGCATACCCCCCCTGTATTGCCCCATTATGGTAATGTTAAATTGTGCAAATCCTTTCAACCGAGTATTTATGGTGACACGAGACAGATTCACTTGCTGGATATTATACCCGAGTCCCAGCCTGGCAGCAGCCGATAGTACTTATGCACATTGCATCTCACGAGCTATCTGCCAATGTACCTAGGCATGATACTCACCAGTGTGCGATTTCTTGTCACCCCTGGTAACACTCGATTCCCCGTGTACAACTAGCGTTTCATCCAGTTAATGCCTCACAACCTACAATGCATTGAATGCTACGTTGTACAATAAAACCCGGGGATTTTATCGTATCAACGTGTCTCTCGTAATTTACACTTTAAGTGACAGTTGAATCACACTGGGTAGAGTGAGTAAACCACTAAATCGTCAACTTTCATTTCAGTGATCTTATCGTGCTCAGGTTATACGCACTTGGGGGGTTTCGCGAGGGAATGGATCGGGAAGAAAACCTCATTTCAGGGGAATTTTAATTGTGTTGAGTGGAATTTCAGTCTGAATGAGATATGTGACTGACATGAGACGATAGCTAGAAGTTATTGAGGATATTATCTTTAGTTGTTATCAAAATTTAGCCCTTTCATTATGCCCTTTTTCCTATCACATGATTCGCATTGCAAAAAACAATACGACCGATTAGAATCATATTTTCCAATTTATCAGCTGTTAAATTTTCATATTACAATAAATGATTTGCTCATGTTGTAATTCCTATGCTCACTGAATAAGATTTTAATCATAATGACAGTTCAATTCCTTCTAGAATGCACTTTAGAGTGTGAATTTCTGGAATTCAATGTTTGTTCATACTCTAGTAAAAGTGCGTGCCCACATTGTTATCAATTCTTAGTTAGTTCACACGGTAATTCAATTAATCTGTTGTTCATCTCATCAATATAATTCCGTGCTTGAAATATTGTCATCTCGTGTTTTCAGCACCAAATCAAAAATTACAAATTCATTTGGAATTTTGAGTCACAGCTTCTTTTTATTCATATCAGACATTTTGTATTTGGATATTAATTTTATTTGTTCAAAGTGAAACAATCGATCATCATTTTCACTATATTGCATTCAGATTCTCCTGTTCTCGTTGACCCTAATATTCTGACCCTTATTTTTTAACCTCCACTTTTGACCCTTATATTCTGACACTTAGTGCCTGACCCTTATATTACACTTAAGAGGGCTTGCTACAACCCAGCCTGATACAAAAGCATCATCTTATCGAAATATTCATCCCCCAATTGCGTATAAAATATACTTCAATCATGAATAACATTTTCATTGAAGAAAAATTAAACTTCAATACCGTTTCAAATTGAATAATTAGATGAAAAATTGCAGTCAAGTGTGAAATATTGACGCAATCTATTCCTCCGAAACTCCACTGCAATGTAAACATCGGGAACAAGAAAGAAAAAAGAATGAATTATAAGAATTCATCGGTAGTCAAGGAGACTCGAACAAGACCTCAATCAGTACCCGGCAAAGTTTGCCCACGTTGTCAAGCTGCTAACTGATTTCCTCGTGTCTCTACTCCACATCGTGACGCACATCCAGAATCCTAATACTCAATTCCAATTCCCGGACGGGGTTTATTTCTTCTCCGACAACTCAGTGTCCGTTTGTTTAGTTTCACGTGTATCTGTGCTCATATACCCGGGATTTAACGTATCCACTGGTTTACGGAAATACCATGAAGATCATGTGACGCCGGTAAAATCCATCTGTCGAACTCCAGCTAATTAGGGGTCCAATTAACGAGGGTATGGCACGTGACGTGTGCCTGAAGCCAGTGCGTTGATGAATTGAAGTGAATGAGAATTCTTTGTGTTGACAGGAAGCTCTGGAGTTTATTAATAAACTACAGTGTCGAAAATTTTTCTAAATGCTCTTCTACTTTTATAGTCGAACAATGATTTTATTACCTAAACTTTGCAGGTGTGAATTCGAGCCCCGACTATTTTCAGAAGACTGACGTTCCATTCGATTTAGATGGAAAAAATCCCAAAAATCTTAATTTCACTGCAAATTTAATAGCAGAAAGACGAATATTCCTTACTTGAATTATCAGTTGAATAAAAAATCGTAAATATATTCAAATGGACTTATGGTAGTGAAATTCAGAGTTTCCATTGTCTTTTCTATAAATTTTGGTGATACTATAACTTCACTCAAAATTTTTAGATGAAAAAACAGTCGTTTCACCGAGTTGATGAAAATCTTCAGCAGAAAAAACTGTATTAGCCCCTTCAGACAAATCTGAGTGAAGCATTTAAATGTTCATTTTTCCAATCACGATTCTTCTTACGTAATATCGTGAAAGGGAATGAAAGAAAGTCAATTGAGCCGATAACTTAATACCTACATCATCTTATCTCCTCTGGGTTCACTTTCCTCTCTCTCCATTACCCATTGGATTTCTCCCGAGGATTATTATCTGTCTTCGTTTTCTCCCTTTTTTATTTCCACAGTGGAATATGATTTAATAATGCAGGAGAGAGAGAAATAGTGGATGATGAGGATTGGATAGAGAGACACCTGCTCGGTGAATGCTCCAATTTATCCGTGATCGACTCGCAATTATCCATTGAGAGGAGAATGGAGAGAAACGCTTCAATCATATTGGAATTCCATTTGTCTTTTGCATTCAGGTTAAGTTCCATTTCATTTATTCTCTGGATGCAGATTTTTTTCTCGAGAGGAATATGTGTTGCACGAAATATTGCAGTGCAATAGAGTAGAGTAACTGGTGACTCCTCGAGTCGAATAATTGGACCTGACAAATTCTACTTAGATCTTTCCGTTCAGAACTGGATAGGTCTTGGGAAGCCTCTTCCCAAGTGCTTCCGAGACCTTTCTACCTCTGGTTATGTCCCATTTCAGCACTTGTTAGGTGTAAGCAGGACTTGCATTCAGACTTTCCAAATCCTTGCCGGTCCCCGTAATTCTATGGGCCTATATTAAATCTGCGTTCATATCCCTGTTTACTCATGCGTTATTGAAATAAAAAATGCAATTATTGTTTTTTTTTAATCTCGAAAATCGACATTTCACGGGAGGGTGGAGGGGAGATGCATGTATGCGGAGGCTTGACATTTTTACCCAATAAGCGGAGAAGGTAGCAGAATCTATTCTAGCCACTCTTGCCCCTCCGCTTGCATGCATTGTGCAAATAAAAAATGAAAGTGTTCATTCCCACAAATCTGACCCTTGTTCCAAGTGAAAACCGAAAATCTGACCCTGTGGCCCCCGGTGAAA
>NW_021680759.1:664834-664992 GCF_001412515.2 Diachasma alloeum
GCTAAAAAATTCGATTTTGGCGAAAGTCGACTTTCCCCCGGGAAAATCTGAAAATCTAACCCTTTGGCTCCGGGTGAAGAACAATTTTTTTTAGTTTTCACTTTTCCCACATACTTTTGAGAGTTCTGAATAGCCCGTCGCTTAAATAGTTGGAATCA
>NW_021680759.1:665133-666177 GCF_001412515.2 Diachasma alloeum
GGTTTCATTGGCATCAGAATTGTTAGAAAATACAGAATCAACTTTCACTTGGCGAAAAAATTCAATTTTGGCGAAAATCGACTTTCACCTTTGACCCCCGTGAAAATGAAAATTTTTTTTTCCCCTTTTTGTCACCTCCGAGGGTTTCATTGGCATCAGGGGGTCAATAAATACAGAATCAACGTTCACTATTTTTTATTTAAACACCGCCTGCAAACGGGGAGATGAGGGTGGCTAAAATATATTCTGCAACCCTGTCTCCTCGTTGGCTACAAATTTCAACCCTCCGCATACATGCCTTCCCCTTCACCCGGTCGTAAAATCACGCGTTCTCGGTAGCATCGAGGAGGACTTCTCAGGACCGAAAAGAACTGAGGATTCGAAAGGTCTCTGGAAAAGTACGTCGCAGAACTGATTAGGACTTACCAGGTCCATCTAGGTCTGAAGAGATCTTGAAAGACCTGTGTACCGCCCAGCGGGTGATACCGCCCACCCGTATTTCTCAAGATTCACTGAGAAAAAAAAATTCTTTTTTATTTTCCCAATACTTGATAACAACAAGTAATTTGAACGGAAATTTTCAATTTTCGCCCGTGGAAACAAATCATTTCCTATCGAATAAAATATTCGAATATATTGCTTAAAATATTTAGACCTCAGAATTTAAGATTTTTCAAATTTTCAGTTGGTCCATAATTGAAGGCCGTGACTATTCGCACCATTGCGTGAATCACTCCCGTACACTCCATACACTCCACGCATGCGTGAAGTTTGTGTGTTTCACGCAGCCGAATTTTCATACTGCTGTGTATTTCACGCAGTTGAAGTTTCATACTACACTGTGTTTCACGCAGTTGCATTTTTATACACCGGTGTGTTTCACGCAGTTGTATTTTTATACACATGTGTGTTTCACGCCAGTTGTATTTTTATATGCCTGTGTGTTTCACGCAGTTGAAGTTTTCCTATATTTTTCGGCACTAGTCTATAGGCACGTGCATGACTCAGAATTGCGTTTTTCCACTTCCTAGGCCTTATACAAGA
>NW_021680760.1:0-309 GCF_001412515.2 Diachasma alloeum
CAATTCGACGGAGAAGTAAATTCTCCATTAATTAACCCTCTTTCATCCCCTAAACTATGTAACAAAAAATGTAAACTGCCACGAAATTCAGGGGCCAGTAAGAAAAATAATTCTTTGGCAGCGCACACTTACTTTTCACCATTCGCCCGCGAATTAAAAATTCACCTCTCCCCTCCTAATTGAGATTAAGGGATGAAAAAACGGCAGTTCGACGGAGAATTAAATTCCCCACCAATAAACCCTCTTTCATCCCTTAATCTCTGTAACAAAAAAAATAAAAACTGCCATGAAACTCAGGGGTCAGTAAGG
>NW_021680760.1:519-874 GCF_001412515.2 Diachasma alloeum
TTTCGCGGCGCACACTGACTTTTCACCATTCGCCCGCGAATTAAAAATTCACATCTCCCCTCCTAATTGAGATTAAGGGATGAAAAAAGGGCGGTTCGACGGAGAATTAAATTACCCATTAGTTAACCCTCTGTCATCTCTTAATCTCTGTAACAAAACAATAAAAACTACCGACGGTTGTGGCCGTGCGGTTAGAGTTCTAGACTCTTATGCCAATGATCCGGGTTCGCTTATAGTGCTCTAATCTCACAGTTTCACTGCCGAGCGGTAGTCCCGTCAAAAAGGACGACTGTACCAGGGCAGGTTTTTCCCTCCAATGAGATTTTCCCTCCCTTCGGCAAATGCGGTACAGGGG
>NW_021680760.1:1752-2293 GCF_001412515.2 Diachasma alloeum
AGGGATGAAAGAGGGTTTATTGATGGGGAATTTAATTCTCCGTCGAACTGCCGTTTTTTCATCCCTAGATCTCAATTAGGAGGGGAGAGGTGAATTTTTTATTACCGGGCGTCACTGTGCGCCGCGAAACTATTATTTTTCTCACTGGCCCATGACTTTCATGGCAGTTTTTATTTTTTTGTTACAGAGATTAAGGGATGAAAGAGGGTTTATTGATGGGGAATTTAATTCTCCGTCGAACTGCCGTTTTTTCATCCCTAGATCTCAATTAGGAGGGGAGAGGTGAATTTTTTATTACCGGGCGTCACTGTGCGCCGCGAAACTATTGGTTTTCTCACGGGCCCATGACTTTCATGGCAGTTTTTATTTTTTTGTTACAGAGATTAAGGGATGAAAGAGGGTTTATTGATGGGGAATTTAATTCTCCGTCGAACTGCCGTTTTTTCATCCCTAGATCTCAATTAGGAGGGGAGAGGTGAATTTTTAATTACCGGGAGTCACTGTGCGCCGCGAAACTATTGGTTTTCTCACTGGCCCATGA
>NW_021680760.1:2591-2739 GCF_001412515.2 Diachasma alloeum
TTTTCTTACTGGCCCCTGAGTTTCATGGCAGTTTTAATTTTTTTGTTACAGAGATTATGGAATGAAAGAGGGTTTATTGGTGGGGAATTTAATTCTCCGTCGAACTGCCATTTTTTCATCCCTTAATCTCAATTAGGAGGGGAGAGGT
>NW_021680760.1:5984-20938 GCF_001412515.2 Diachasma alloeum
AAAAAAAAAATTCATCACCTTCAATTTTTTTAATGGAAAACATTTTTTTTCCCCATCTTCACGCGGCTCTGGGGGATGAACGGTTGCGAATAGGGGTAAAGTGCCCTCAACATTTTTTGTGTTGAATTTTGATCTCTACAACTTTGTATAGTATGTTTTTGGATGCACAGCGCGTTATTCACGAGTAATTTCGAAAAAACTGTTTTCAGGGGTAGTTTTTTGGCTTTTTCAACCCCCGCACAAACTTGGGGAACCTTAAATATCCGCCATTAGTTTCATACACTCAAATCACAAATTCCATAACAAATGGAGCCTGTATCGCAAACATTCGTATGTTAGACCGACGTTCATTGGACTAGTCGGAGAGCCGTTCGGGGTTTCTCCGCGCTTTTGAAAATTCATTCCTTCGCTCCTACTTGAGATTAAGAAATGAAACCGCCGTCTTTTATTGAGAATTTAATTCTCTATCGATCGGCATCGGTTTCATTCCTTCATCTTTAGTAGGGGGGCAGAAATGAATTTTCTAATCGGGAAAGCCCCTCCGGGCTCACTCGACGTCGGAAAGCCGTTCGAGGTTTCTCCGCGCTTTTGAACATTCATTCCTCCGTTCCTAACTGAGATTAAGAAATGGCAGCTTTGGTTTCATTACTTTATCCCAATTAGGGAGGGGAGAAATTAATTTTTGAATGAGAAGAACTTGTTCGGAGTTACTGTGCGCTTTGAAAATTCATTCCTCCTCTCCGAATAGAGATTAAGAAATGAAACCACTGTCATTTATTGAGAATATTATTCTCGATCGATAGATGTTGCTTTCATTCCCTCTCCCCAATTAGGGGGGGGGGGGGAAATGAATCTTCCAATCAGGGGAGCCCCTTCGGACTCACTCGACGCCGGAGAGCCATTCGGGATTTCTCCGCGCGTTCGAAAATTCATTCCTCCGCTCCTACTTGAGATTAAGGAATGAAACCGTTGTCATTTATTGAGAATTTAATTCTCGATCGATCGGCATCGGCTTCAATCCTTCATCTCAATTAGGGTGGGAGAAATGAATTTTCCAATCGGGGGAGTTCCTCGGGGCTCACTCGACGTCGGAAAGCCGTTCGGGGTTTCTCCGCGCTTTTGAACATTCATTCCTCCGCTCCTAACGGAGATTAAGAAATGAAACCGATGTCATTTATTAAAAATAGAATGGTCGATCGGTAGGCTTTGGTTTCATTTCTACATCTCAATTAGGGACGGGAGAAATTAATTTTTGAATGAGAAGAACTTGTCCGGAGTTACGGCACGATTTTAAAATTCATTCCTCCTCTCCTAATAGAAATTAAGCCGCTGAAATGAAACCGCTGTTATTTATTTAGAACATAATTCTCCATCGATCGATATTGCTTTCATTCTTTCATCGTAATTAGGGGGGGAGAAATGACTTTTCCAATTGGCGGAGGCCCTCCGAAGAGCCGTTCGGGGTTACTCTGCACCTTTGAAAATTCATTCCTCCGCTCCTACGTGAGATTAAGGAATAAAACCGCTGTCATTCATTGAGAATTTAATTCTCGATCGATCGGCGTCGGTTTCATTCCCTTCTCTCAATCGGGGGAGCCCCTCCGGGCTCACCGTTCGAGGTTTCTCCGCGCTTTTGAAAATTTATTCCTCCGTTCCTATCTGAGATTAAGAATTGACACCGATGTCATTTATTAAAAGTATAATTCTCAATCGGTAAGCTTTGGTTTCATTCCTTCATCTCAATTAGGGAGGCGAGAAATTGATTTTTGAATGAGAAGAACTTGTCCGGAGTTACTGCACGCTTTGAAAATTCATTCCTCCTCTCCTAATAAAGATTAAGCAATGAAACCGCTGTAATTTATTGAGAATATAATTCTCCATCGATAGATATTGCTTTCATTCTTTCATCGTAATTAGGGGGGGGGAAAATGAATTTCCCTATCGGAGGAGCCCCTCCGGTTAGTCCGCACTTTTGAAAATTCATTCCTCCGCTCCTACTTGAGTAGGATAGAATAGAATTTCCCGAAGATTCCAAAAAGCTTCATTGTTCTTCGTGCATGAAAAATGGGGATCTTCGGGAAACTCCTTGCGATCACAAGACTTTTACCGATTTATTTTTCTCCGTGTGACGTCCGTATAGAAGATCAAAAAATCAATTTAACTTTGGGATAAATGGAGAGGAGAGAAAAACGTGAATATCTCGGAAATTAGATGCGACAAAGTGGGCCCTTTTCACGTGGTCGTACACATATAATTGGACTGAAATTTATAGAAATTTTTAATTTGCAATGACGAAATTCCTTGAAATTTCCGTATTACGGCAACGCTATAAAAATTCCCAATAAGTTCCCGGAATTTCTGCGAAAATATTACTGAAACTTACAGACATCATTCCTGATTTCAAGACATTCCTTTGATTTTCAGGATCATGTCACTAGAAATTTTTTACAAAATGACTTAATTTTAACATTGCTTGCTCATTGCATTTCAGAAATGCAGCTGCCTAAAAAAGACACATCGATTCCTAGGAACAACGTTTTTTTTTCTCGGTAAATACAGACAATAGAGAAATGTCAGAGTACAGTGAATAAACTTCACTCGTCAAAAACTCCATAATGGCAGAGTTAAATTCCCTGATTTTTTTTCACTCTCGATTAATTTTTTAAAGATTCAAATTGATACTTAAGTATCAATTGATTCATTCACATCGTTCCATTCCATCGGGAGATATTGTCGATTGGAGACAATTTTTTATGGTCACTGAAGAATGCAAACCATTCATTTAAATCTCGCAATAATCTGCGAAAAGTCTCATTCGTTAATCTATTATTATTGATTTAATCCCATTATGTGTATGAGATTTGTTGAGATATAATCTCTCACAAATATTGAATATATTTCTCATCAAAATAATTTGAAATTCATTCATTACCTTTGTATCACTGACAAAATATGTAATAAATGTGAATAAGATGAATTGCTCGTATTTTTTTTTTATTAAAGATCTAGTTGTATAGAAATTCAAATAAATGATCCTCTTTCGCTCAAGACTTCATAATTCCTTCTCTCCCTCTCCTTTATGATCAACTAATTTACAAATTAAGACAATAAGAAGTTGTATGAACGAAAATGGGATAATCAAGCGGATGAGTGAATGCAACGGAGGTTTCATGTTGGATTTAAGATTGGGAACGCATCCCTGTTATCGACTGTTTCCGTGGTAATAGATGGAAATTTCTTTACCCACAGAGACGGCCTCTCGATTAGTTCATGCGCCCCACCGCTATGAAACTCTGATCGAACAGTTCCCATAAGCCTGAGCAATCTCCCCTATTATCTCTGGTGCAAGTATTTGATTGTAATCTTCTCCACAGCTGGTTACTGTTATAACATTTATCATTACACGAGACTATTATATCGTATCTGAGATATCAGTGCTGAGTGATTTATTTGTAATGACTCTAATTATAAAATCTTTAACTATTACTTGTATATCGCTTGGTGATATGCACATCAAAACGCACAAATGTAATGACCTAGGAAATTCCCAATGAGTGATGTATTATATCATTATTATAAGGAAAATTGCCTCTATTGTTCGTTATAAGGACTATTACTAAATTGTCCGTGGAAAATGAAGTGAAGATGGAGAGAATGACTAATGTTTTTAGAATTCAATTGATTTTTGATGATGGATAATGTTTGTTATATTAAAAAATGTAGCATATCTATAGTCTAACACGCTTTCGGTTCAAGAATTATTTTGTGCGAGCAAATGGAGAAGAAAAAAAATTTCATAACAACGATAATAGCTTACGATATTACACCTATGGAGAAATCAATGAAAACAGCCTATTGACGTGAATACACTTATTTAAGTGACTTTTGGAAAAAGATTATTTATATGGACAACCAATTTTGTTTTCGCGCAACAATCAACGAGGACAAAATTTCGTTTTGTCCGAACTGATATTGAATTATCAGTTACCATCTGAGTAAATTATCGACTGTAGAGATATCACCAGCGTAGTTCCATCGTCGTGCTTTTACCGTGCACTGGCGCGGTGGATTTGAATTATAGCGCGTTAAGGGGATACTACTATGAGAGTTTCAAAAGTCGCGGGTTATGCTGCTGGGGAAATTTTTCAATAGAACAATATCTATTTTAAACAAGTTAAAAATTGCTCTTGTAGTCCATATAGTATAGTTATTTTTGCTAATAAATTAGCAATACTCTTCCAAATGGTTATTTTGTACATAATTTTCTTTTATCACGTTTAATTCATTGTGTATCTCATTTTTTTTAATTAAATAAGTTTTTTTTAAACTTATTTTGTCCGCTTTTCAACTTGAATCAATGTTATCATCGTCATTATTCTTCTTATCCCTTTCTTCTGTACAACTGATTGTCTTTTCTTACGGTTCTATCTCCCCCCTTAGCCCTTCGACACGTTATTAAAAAAATTGTATTTATACATACTTGAATGAATTTAAAACATCACATTGGAAGAAACCATCAGAAAGCTCACTTTCCGGGAAATCCATGAAAAATTCGAAATTTTCAACAATCATGAAAATCAAATCAGCCAATGTAGCTATTGTAATCATCTAGCAACTTCGAATTAATGGCTTTAAAACAAACATTTTAAACTATAATTGAATTCATTTTAAGCATAATATCCAAAGATATACCCGGAATCCTCATTAAAAAAAAAATTTGCAAATTTTCAAATCAATCCAAATAACGATTATGGCTATCGCCTTCATGTGCGAACTCGGTCAAAAGGACATCCAAACAAATTTTTTAAGTTATCAATCAATCAATTATGAACATTTTCGCTTTAGCTACTAAATTGTAATTAACACAGATTGATAGGGCTCAACAAAACCTATATTTAAGGAATAGAAAATCATTCCATCGATTCGTTAGCGAATAATCCAAGACAATTTTGCTTGCATATGTACGCACATATATACGTACGGACACGGCCAAAAAATTACATTTTCAGAGTTTTTGGATCATAATGGGTTGATATACCACGAAAAATCCAAATTTAAATTTGAACAATTACAATGCTTCCATTCGGAAGCAAATATCATCATTAAAAGGTTGCATAATTTTTAATTAACTTGATGCCAAAAAAATTTTTTTTTTCTTTATTGCTTTTTTTCATACATGTAAAATATCAAGTAATTTCCATTTTGCAGAGCATTTGAAGACATTTTAAAATATTTTCCCAGATCTTTTTCAAAAGGATTTGATTTTCAAAATTTTTCAAAATGCGTTTACAATTTTTTGGAAATGAGTGAGATAATTTTTTAAAGTACAATCGAAATTTCATTTAGGAATGAAACGGGGGTTGAAGGATGGGGAATTTAATTCTCCATCGAACAGCATTGGTTTCATTCTTTAATGTTAATTAGGAGGGGAGAGACGATTTTTTAATTAGCGGGTGAATTAATGGGAGCCACTCTGCGCCGAGAAAACATTGGGTTTCTTATAGCGCCGTGACTTTTGTCGCAATATTAATTTGTTTATTGCAGAGATTAAGGGATGAAACGGGGGTTGATGGATGGGGAATTTAATTCTCCATCGAACAACATTGGTTTCATTCCTTAATGTTCATTATGAGGGGAGAGATGATTTTTTAATTAGCGGGCGAGTTGTCGGGAGTCACTGCGCCGAGAAAACATTGGGTTTCTTATAGCGCCGTGACATTCGTCGCAATATTAATTTTTTTATTGCAGAGATTAAGGGATGAAACGGGGCGTGATGGATGGGGAATTTAATTCTCCATTGAACAGTCTTTGTTTCATCCCTTAATATTAATTAGTCGGCGAATGAATCAACTGAAAAACATAAAGTAAACATTGAGTACAAGGAGGACAAAAGTACCTCTCCGAAGATGTCCCTGTGACAGCGGGATTGCTACTGCCGAGTTACTCACGCACCCGACTCATTTCGACAATTCGACCGGGACGCCGCTTTTCCCGCGAGGTACCAAGAGAATTTTAGCTTATTGTGAGGGTTCCCCAAGATAGAGTAATCACCACAGTATATAACAATACTAATATTTATTATCAGAAGTAGAAATAGTTAATACAAATTAAACTTTGGAATGAGTGATATCGTATGCTTCACGTGTGGTGTAAGCGTTAGGCATAGAATAGCTTTGGTATCAAGGCTTGCTTCCGCGGGCGACGAGTTGCGCCTTGAAGTTGATCGGCACGCTGCGCCGTGGCCGGAGTGGAAACTGCAGTGGGCGGAGTCGCCACAATCACTCCCCCCCCCAGTAACCTTCGGAGGAGCCGAAGGGAATGAAACAGTCTTATCTCTCCTGGAGTATGTGCGAAGAAGTCGATCCATGCTTGTGGACGGCAACGGGGGTCTGATGTTTTCAGGTATTTCAGGTACCTCAGCCTGCTGAGATTGTTGAGGATTTTCAGGGTCCTCTTTAGCTACGTAGGCTGGTTTGAGTCTTTCCACCGAAACGACCTTCTCGATCCCATCGACCTTGATCTTGAAGGTGTAATCGTCAATCCGCTCGATAACCTCATGGGGTCCAGAGTAAGGTGGTTCCAAGGGTCGTTTGACTGCATCGATGTGGAGAAATACGTGAGAGCAGGAGTAGAGGTTTTTCAGGATGAACATGCGCTCTTTGATATGATGAGCAGTTGGGGTAGGTCTCAGGCTTCTGATGTGCTCGCGAAATTTTTCGACAAAGATCTCGGGATCTGCTGGCATGTCCTCCGTGAGAAAAAACTCTCCAGGAACGCGTAATCCTGTCCCAAAAACGAGGTCAGCAGGAGAATCGTTCAGGTCTTCCTTATAGCAGGTGCGGAGACCGAGGAGGACTGTCGGAAGAACTTCAGGCCATGGAGCTTGTGAGTTGCACATCAGAGCTGCTTTGAGAGTTCTGTGCCACCTCTCAACCAGTCCGTTAGACTGAGGATGATACGGTGTGGTTCTGATGCGGTTAGCACCAATCAGCTGGGTCAGGGCCTTGAAGAGTGCAGACTCGAACTGGGAGTCTTGATCGGTGGTGATGGTCAGCGGTGTGCCAAATTGGGCGATCCAGTGGGTGTAGAAGGCGGTACAGACGGTGTCAGTTGTCATGTCTTTCAGAGGAATCGCTACTGGCCACCTGGAGAACCTGTCGATGATGGTCAGACAGTACCTGAGCTCGTTGACTACAGGAAGCTCGATCAGGTCTAGGTGCACATGATTGAAGCGAGTATCTGGCATGTCGATGTGTTTGGGGGTCAGACGATTGTGACGCTGGATTTTTCAGCGTTGACAGGCGATACAGTTGCGGGACCACTCCAGTGCGTCTTTTTTGAGACCAGGCCAGATGTATTTCTGCTTGAGAGTGCGAACAGTGATTCGTCCACTGGGATGGGATAACCCATGCACAGTATCGAAGGCTTCTCGCCGAAGGTTTTGAGGAATGTAGGGTCTTACAACGCCTGAAGAGATGTCACAGTAGATCGAGTGAGTGCCATCGATCGATAGTTTCTGTAGTTTCAGGGAGTTGTTGTTATTGTCGATGATTGGTTGGAGCTCTGCATCTTCCTGCTGCTCTTGACAGATTCTCTCGGGACTCAGGATGGTGGGCATGTTGATGGCGTTGATCCTGGAGAGTGCATCTGCGACAACATTCTCTTGTCCTTTTAAATGCACAATCTCAGTGGTAAACTGCGAGATGTAGCCATGAAATTTGAGTNAAGAAATTTGAGCTGACGAGGTGAGGCTTTTTCTGCTTTTTGCGAGAAGGCATAGACCAAGGGTTTGTGGTCAGTCCTGATGACGAAGTGACGTCCCTCGAGAATATGACGAAAGAATTTGATGGCAGCGAAGATTGCCAGCAACTCTCTGTCATACGTGCTCCACCCTTGCTCTGCTGGGCTTAGTTTCCTGGAGAAAAAAACAACTGGCTACCAGCTGTTGCCCTCGAACTGTTCCAGTGATGCGCCTATGGCGGTGTCAGAGGCATCAGTAGTCAGCAGAAGGGGTGCCGACGGCGATAGAAAGGCTGTGCCTCCAAAGCTTCCTCAGTGTCAGGGGTCCACTGGATCTTAGTTTTGTCGTTTTTCTTGGAGTGAGTGATGAAGCCATTAAGCGGTGCTTGGGACTCAGCAGCGTGAGGAATGCTCTTGCGGTAATAGTTGATCATTCCAAGAAATCGGCGAAGGTCAGTAACAGTCTCTGGCCTGGGGAAGGAGATGATTGCCTCCACACGTGAGCTAGGAGCTTTGTATCCATCCTTGTTGATCGTGTAGCCCAGGTAGGTCACTTCCTCTTTTCCAAACTCGCACTTGCTGGGGTTCAGCGATAGCTTGTGCTGACGTAAGATGGAGAAGACTTGCTGGAGGTGCTGGAGATGTTCCTCATGGGTTTCAGAAGCCACAATGAGGTCATCTATGTAACAGCCAACGAAGTCCAGACCCCTCAGGATGTTGTCCATGTGACGTTGAAAGGTCTGAGTTGCATTGCGTAGTCCAGGGGGCATGCCCAGAAATTTGAAGAGACCGAAGGGTGTTGTAATCGCAGTCTTTTCGATGTCCTCTGGAGCCATGGGGATTTGGAGGTAGGCGCGTACCAGATCGATGGTCGAGAATATTTTCTTACCGTGCAGGCGCTGGAAAATATCCTCAGGATAAGGTACTGGGTAGCGATCCGGGACTGTCTGTGCGTTGAGTCGCCGGAAGTCACCGGTGGTGCGCCAGCCTCCGAGTTTCTTTTCCACCATGTGGATGGGATNCAACAACAGCTCCATACTTCGTCTGGTCACTTCTGATGTTTCTGGTGGTGAACAGGGCTTCGATGTGGATGAACCAAAGTTCCGGATCATGAGACCAAAAATCTGGTAGTTTGAACTGGGTGACTGCCATGATTTGAGCTTCATTGTATCCAAGTGACTGAGCGTGGTTGACTGGCATCATCAGTGGAACGGCATTTTGTTGGATGCCAGATGCACCCGCAGCGATAACACCAGTTGCTTANTGTTGATAGGGATGTGAGAGGATCGATAAGGCGATGCTTTTTTAGGTCTATCATCAACCCAAAGTGAACAATAAAGTCAGCTCCTATGATTGCAGACTGTACATCCGCAACGATGAAGGGCCAGGAGAATGCTCGACGAAGACCAAGGTTGTGTGTAATCGGCTGAAGTCCGTAAGCTGATGGTTGTAGTTTTTGTTTGACTAAGGCTCGTGGTAGCACTGATACGACGGAGCCAGAGTCGACGAGGAATCTGGTGTATGAGGACCTATCGTAAACGTGAAGACGCTGCTCTTTGATGGACGGAATGACCTGAGCGCTGTCGCCAACCGTCTGGACTGACGACAGCTCAGTTAGTTTCCCTGGTTGGATGGTTTCCACGCACAAGGCTGGAGGCACTTGGCGGCCCTGGCACCGAATCTCTGATGATAGAAGCAGTGGTTTGGTGGTCCTGAAGTTCGGGATCGTGATCGTNGCAGCGATAACACCAGTTGCTTATGCGTCAATACCAAGAGGAACTAATGGAGGCAATACTTGCTGATTTTGTTGCTGCTGTTGCTGTTGTGCCAATAAATTCTGTTGATGCTGTTGCTGTTGTTGCTGTGCCAATAATTGTTGTTGCTGCTGCTGTAGTAATGTTTGTTGTTGTTGCTGTTCATCTAGTTGTAGTGTCAAATCACCCTGATTACCGGATGGCGAGTGGGTGAGCGGCATGACTCTGTCGATGCGGTGACTCGTGCTCGATGTGGTTAACCTCGTGTAGAAACGTAATCTGTTGAGATCACGTCGGGGTCACCAATTTAGCTTCTTTATAGGTTTTCTCAGGATAGAGTAATCACCGCAGATTATAATGAATGTAATATTTATTAACAACACTATGAAATAGGTATTATAAATAAANACCCTGATCACCGGATGGCGAGTGGGTGAGCGGCATGACTCTGTCGATGCGGTGACTCGTGCTCGATGGGGTTAACCTCGTGTAGAAACGTAATCTGTTGAGATCACGTCGGGGTCACTAATTTAGCTTATTGTGAGGGTTCCCCAAGATAGAGTAATCACCACAGTATATAACAATACTAATATTTATTATCAGAAGTAGAAATAGTTAATACAAATTAAACTTTGGAATGAGTGATATCGTATGCTTCACGTGTGGTGTAAGCGTTAGGCGTAGAATAGCTTTGGTATCAAGGCTTGCTTCCGCGGGCGACGGGTTGCGCCTTGAGGTTGATTGGCACGCTGCGCCGTGGCCGGAGTGGAAACGGCAGTGGGCGGAGTTGCCACAGAATCATAACAAGTGATGCCATCTCTGCGATACACTGAAACGAAAACTCCTAAGGTACCTTACTCCAATATCATATTGACGGTAATATACCGACATTTTTAAAGACCGACATTTTTCGGACTAAATGAAGTTTCTTCGATTCGAAATTTATACTTGCACAGTATGTCCAAGGTATAAACTCAGATGGATGGAACAATTATCATAATGATACAATAGAATTATAAAATCATGAAGAGTTCAGGTGTTGTATTGCTTATACCATGTATAACTCTTTTTGTCGACCTGTAGAGTATCGTAAATTAATTAAATTAGCAGCAAGAACATTTTCACTTAACTGCGATAGCACGACTATCAATGTCTCACTGATTTGAAGTTGGTATCTATTCCGATGAAATTGAAAGTAAATTCTCCTTTTTCGAAAATTGACTGCTGATTATCTTGGAAATGAATAGAATTATAAGCAATTATTTTTAGTGAGTATAATACTTCCACGTATCATACTTCCAAAAAACCAGCCAGATAGGAACAGTTGTATTTGGCTGAAGCATGACAAAGAGAGTTTGCAGGATATAATTTGATACCATGCAGTCGATTCACGAATAAAAGGAAATATAATCTCACTTTTTGGTGGAATACTCGGAATCACATACGTATTATTCGAAAATTGATATTAATGTACATTCTCACTGAAGGAAAATTGTTTTATCCACTTATGTGTAATTTTTTATTCTTTTACAATTTCAAATTTTGTGAGAAGACAAATTTGTAGAACACCATTTCAATAAACAAATTATTGAAGCGTACAACTGAATGTCCCATATTCAATGGGATATGAACGGTTATGAGACTGTTATCAATTTGTACCAACCATAGTGATAGAAATATTTAATTATGAAAAAGGAGCTTTGTGAAACTTTAATATGACGAAATATACTTGTTTTCAAAGCTGCCCACCGTTGACATATAGATATTTTGACAGCGTTTCGTTGTACACCGTATGGACCATGAGTATATTTGAATTTTGGCGCTTCTATTGATATGTCACTAGCAAAGTGGCGGTCGTGGGGGTCACCCAGTCAGGGGCCAGTCAGAAAAATAATTGTTTTGCGGCGCGCAGTGACTCCCGGTAATTAAAAATTCACCTCTCCCTTTGTTACATTGTAACACCTGCGAAGGTCTGCTGCCGCGTTCACATGCTGGCGACAAGCGGCGGCGGCACGTTCCGGGCGCCGTTGTCGCTGGTATGTGCCCGCGCTGACGGTTATAGGTAGGCGGCAAATGGTGGCAGCACCCTCTCGCTCGACGGGGGGACGCACGCCGACGGACGCTATGGCGTCAGTTAGTTAACACCGACACTGAAACGTGTATCGAGCTCTAACAAAATCTTAAATCTTATCGAGTCATCACGACTTTAAATAAACGAACCCAACGGGTTCAACAAATTAAACTAACTAACAACGAACTAGTGCACTAGTGAAACGAATTTTAATAGCAAGTGGCTATAAAATTAACGATCGAACGAACGATTAACCAACGGCACGAAATCACACGATTTCGTGCCTCCACGTGGCACACAGCCACGCTTCCAAGGACGCAACTAACGATTGCGCCAATCAACCCCCAAATTAGCCTGCGTTATTAAGGTTTTAGTGTAGGTTAATGTTTATATGTGTAGACACGTGCTAACCGTTGTCACAAACAACTAAAATAACGAACAAATACATTGTGTTGTATGTATGTGTGTGTGAATCGTCGTGTGTGTCACCGCCATTCGCAGTGAACCCTCCAAACTTGGTGTATTGATAATAAATCTGGGTTTTTTATGCCGAAAGGCTTTTTCCCACAAACTGTGTTCTTTTTTTTACAATTTAATGCAGCTATCATACCACCTAGGGTATGATAGCCTCCAACGTCAATTCATGGTGCCTCCTGTGAGGTTTGAACTCGCAACCCCTGGTTTAAACTGCGAGTGACGTGTGCGCACAAATACGTAAAAATAAAGAAAAACGTTATAAAAACTGTTAAGCAGTCCTCGACGAATCATCACGTCAAACAACGCTCATCGTCAGCCATCACCCGTCACTCCCGTTCCAGGAAGCATCAACGTCCAGTAGATCTCCGCATCGTAAATTAGTACAAAAATAAGTCTGCCATAGTTATCTTACTTGCGTTTAGTTCGTCAATTTTGTTCATTTAGTCGTTATTTTCCGATTCGTTCATATTATTCATCTCTGTGTTCCCGTCGTGTGAGTAGACAAGTCTGTTCGCGCGCATGCGTCAGCTGACGCATTTGTGGGACTCACAGCATTAACACGGGCCAAATTGAATTCGTTATTTGTGGATAACATCTTCCTTTTTCAAATAATTTACGTTCAGTCCAATGCAACGCAATTTAATTAAGTTTTTAATTAATTATTTGATACATTTCAACGGAAGGTAATTGATTTTTCTCAGTCAATTAGTAAATTGAACTATTATAAAACAGCTATTTCATCTTTTTAAGTGTTTTATCAATTTCTATAAAATCACCTCAGTTCTATTAATTTAAAATAGAAGCCTTTTTATAATAAAATTCAAAAATTTTAATCTTGAAAAATTGCAACTTTCTCAAGAAGAGATGAAACGCGTTGCGTATCTTCAAAAAAGATTGAACACTTTTGCCATTCAGGTAGAAAAATTGGAACAATACTTGGAAAGCCTAAATTTTGATCCCATAAATGCTAAATTGCGTCTGGACAGTTTGTCAACATTTTATGAGAATTGTTTGAAGTACAACGAAGAGTTGACTTCACTTCAACCTGATGATCCTCAGGTGGAGGCTTTTGTAGATATTGAGGCTCGACATTTCGAGGTGGCTACGGCAGTCACAAAGTTGCAACGAGTCGAGCCACTTCTAAGTTCCACGCTCAATCCCAGCAATATTACGATTACCGAACGGCAAGACCTACCAAAACTCCCTAAAATTCGGATCCCCGTTTTCGATGGTAAGCGGGAAAATTGGGCTACATATAAGAACAAATTCATTGCTCTTATCCATTCTCGAACGGACATCAGTGACGCAGTGAAATGCAGTCAACTTTTCGACTCCCTCACGGGCCAAGCTCTGGCCAAAGTCGACCAATTTGATCCTAGTGACAAGGATTATCCAAAGGCTTGGAAAACTCTTCTGGATTTCTATGACCACAAACGCATCGTGGCCGTAGAACATCTGAATGCCATTCTCGATCTTCCTCAGTTCACAAAGGCGTCCGCTGACGACTTATCGACACTTCTGGACAAAACTCGCCAAAATCTTCATATTCTGGAGGGTCTTGGCGCTCGATCGGGTGACGATTTCGTTGTTCGTATCGTCGTGCGCTGTCTTCCTCCAGCAGTCAGAAGAAAATGGCAGGACAAACTTGGGATGGATGAGCTTCCAAAGTTAGACGATCTTCTTGAGTTCATCCAGAACACTATTTTCAAGCAGCAAGCTGGGGATTGTGTGTCCCTACCTATTCGCACTCACAATCCGAAAAAGAGAACAGGAGAGAATCTTTCTCAGTCTTCTAGCAAATTTGCTAAGACTACTTCCCACACTTTCGTCACATCGTCCAAAGATGACTCTTCTGCCTCTCAGCTCACCTCTTTGGTCTGTCCGAGCTGCAAGGAGGCTCATCACCTTTACAAATGTCCGACATTCAACGGACTTAGGGTTCAAGATCGTTGGAATCTTGTGAGGAAGGTGAAGGCCTGTCATAATTGTCTTTGGGTTCACCAATTTCCTTGCAAGAGCGACAAGCGTTGCAAAAAATGCAGTCGCAATCATCACACACTGTTGCACAACGAGAAGGGCTCGCAACAGTCCAAACCCAAGGACGTAGCAACTCCCACTTCAGGCAGCAATCAACAATGACTAGCGCGTCCATCATGCAAGACTGGAGCCTTCCCGTCAGACTCGCAATTGATGACCACAGCAGTCATCAAGGTTCGAGACAATCGAGGGAATCCTGTCATGGCACGTGCACTATTAGATTCTTGTTCCACAGTGAATTTAATCACAGAACAATTCGCGAAATCACTTCAATTATCCACAACTAGTTGTTCTATTAACATTGGAGCAGTTGACGGTCTGTGCACTGTTTCGAAGAATTATGTTCAATTAGTTCTTTATTCAAATTACAATAGCTTCAAACAACGGTTGAATTTTTTACTAGTGCCAAACATTGCCGATGCAGTGCCTAATGACACGTTCCCTCGAAATCAATTCAGCATCCCTAAGAATGTTCAACTCGCTGATCCTCATTTTCATCTACCAAGGTCAATCGACCTTTTGTTAGCATCCAACACCATATTGTCGGTTTTGTCCATTGGTCAGATTAAACTCTGCCATAAAGATTCTGCCATCGTCTTACAGAAAACTCGTTTGGGTTGGATCGTCGCCGGAGGGTCTGAGATGTTGACTTCTTCAACAACCACTCCGTGCAATGTCGTCAAATTGGACAAACTAATTGAGCGTTTCTGGTATGTTGAAGACTTTGATCATGAACCCGTTCGGTCTCGTGATGAAATTTCTTGCGAACCAAACACACATACCAAACGTGATGTTAGTGGAAGATACATAATTCGACTTCCATTCAGAGATTCCAAATTCAATCTAGGTGAATCTCGTAGGCAGGCCCTCAAACG
>NW_021680760.1:23347-26230 GCF_001412515.2 Diachasma alloeum
TGCCTAGTAAACATCCTGTTACGGATATGATCATTCGACAGGTTCATCAGTCAAATCTCCATGCAGGAATCCAAAGTACTCTTCAGGCCATTCGAACAAAATTCTGGATTTTAAACGGCAAGGATCAAATTAGGAAACTTGTCTGTCAATGTGTTGAATGCATCCGCCAGAAACCAAAGTTGGTTCACGCTCAGATGGCTGATTTGCCTAGAGCTAGAGTCAACGAAGCACCAGCTTTCTCGCGCACAGGTGTCGATTTCTTTGGACCAATTCTCATCAAGGAGAAGAAGGATCGCAACCGATCCTTCCTCAAGGCCTACGGTTGTGTTCGTTTGCATGGTTTCAAAGGCCGTACATAGCGAGCTTGCCACTGATCTTTCCACAGAAGGTTTTTTATCAGCATTTCGAAGGTTTGTCAGTCGCAGAGGAGTTCCTGAACATGTCTATTCTGACAATGGTACAAATTTCGTTGGAGCGAACAGAGAGCTCAGCGAACTTTACGATCTGATTTCCACCCCTGATTTCAAAGAGGTAGTAGGAAACTATGCTTTGTCCAAGCGCATCGAGTGGCACTTCAATCCGCCACTGTCTCCCCATTTTGGAAGGATTTGGGAAGCANCAACTACCAAGGTTGCAAGAAATCTCATTTCCTCGACAAATTCTGATCCCTAATCATTCTCGAGTCGAAATCCATGGATTCTGTGATGCCTCCATTCATGGATATGGGGCGTGTCTGTATATCAAATCTAGCAATCCACTAGGTGATGTATTAATCAAACTAGTCTGCNGCTGTAAAGAGTTTCAAACATCATTTAAAGCGCGTTTTAAAGGATCACAAGCTCACTTATGAGCAACTTAACACTCTTCTTATCGAGATCGAAGCAATCTTAAATTCGCGACCTTTGTGTACTCTTTCAGCCGATCGCAATGATGCCTTAGCCATAACTCCAGCTCATCTATTGATAGGCAGACCATTTAACGCGCTGCCCGATAAATCGTTTATTTCAGTTCCAGATAATCGTTTGTCTACGTACAATTTCATCACTAAGGCCAAACAAGATTTCTGGAACAAGTGGCACAAAGAATATCTCCACGAATTGCAAACTCGTCGAAAATGGCATGACTCAACTGCGGAACTCAAAATAGGCTCAGTGGTCCTCCTCATGGATGATCTGATCACCAGTGCACGATGGCCACTGGGAGTGATCGTAGAAGTCTTCCCTGGGAGTGACGGCATCGTTCGAGTCGCATCAGTCAAAACTGCTGGCGGCATCTACAAACGGAACATCACTCGCCTATGTCTCTTGCCTGTAACTTAGTTATAATCTAGTGTATCAAGAATTGTAAACATGCGAACTTATTCGACCTGCTCTATAACATTATATTCTAATAACATTTCGCAGCTTTCGCCGGGAGTATGTTACATTGTAACACCTGCGAAGGTCTACTGCCGCGTTCACATGCTGGCGACAAGCGGCGGCGGCACGTTCCGGGCGCCGTTGTCGCTGGTATGTGCCCGCGCTGACGGTTATAGGTAGGCGGCAAATGGTGGCAGCACCCTCTCGCTCGACGGGGGGACGCACGCCGACGGACGCTATGGCGTCAGTTAGTTAACACCGACACTGAAACGTGTATCGAGCTCAAACAAAATCTTAAAACTTATCGAGTCATCACGACTTTAAATAAACGAACCCAACGGGTTCAACAAATTAAACTAACCAACAACGGACTAGTGCACTAGTGAAACGAATTTTAATAGCAAGTGGCTATAAAATTAACGATCGAAAGAACGATTAACCAACGGCACGAAATCACACGATTTCGTGCCTCCACGTGTCACACAGCCACGCTTCCAAGGACGCAACTAACGATTGCGCCAATCAACCCCCAAATTAGCCTGCGTTATTAAGGTTTTAGTGTCGGTTAATGTTTATATGTGTGGACACGTGCTAACCGTTGTCACAAACAACTAAAATAACGAAAAAATACATTGTGTTGTATGTATGTGTGTGTGAATCGTCGTGTGTGTCACCGCCATTCACAGTGAACCATCCAAACTTGGTGTATTGATAATAAATCTGGGTTTTTTATGCCGAAAGGCTTTTTCCCACAAACTGTGTTCTTTTTTTTTACAATTTAATGCAGCTATCATACCACCTAGGGTATGATAGCCTCCAACGTCAATTCACCCTTCCTAATTGAGATTAAGGGATGAAAAAAGGGCAGTTCGACGGAGAATTAAATTTTTCATTAATTAACCCTCTTTCATTCCTTAATCTTTGTAACAAAAAATTAAAAACTGCCAGGAAAGTCAGGGGCCAGTAAGAAAAATAATTTTTTCGCGGCGCACACTGACTTTTCACCATTCGCCCGGTAATTAAAAATTCACCTCTCCCTTCCTAATTGAGATTAAGGGATGAAAAAAGGGCAGTTCGACGGAGAATTAAATTTTTCATTAATTAACCCTCTTTCATCCCTTAATCTTTGTAACAAAAAATTAAAAACTGCCATGAAAGTCAGGGGCCAGTAAGAAAAATAATTGTTTTGCGGCGCACAGTGACTCCCGGTAATTAAAAATTCACCTCTCCCTTCCTAATTGAGATTAAGGGATGAAAAAAGGGCAGTTCGACGGAGAATTAAATTTTTCATTAATTAACCCTCTTTCATCCCTTAATCTTTGTAACAAAAAAATTAAAATCGCCATGAAAGTCAGGGGCCAGTAAGAAAAATAATTGTTTTGCGGCGCACAGTGACTCCCGGTAATTAAAAATTCACCTCTCCCTTCCTAATTGACATTAAGGCATGAAAGAAGAGCCGTTCGACGGAGAATTAAATTCCCCACCAACTGACCCTCTTTCATCCCTTAATCTCTGTGAAAAATGG
>NW_021680760.1:26449-28130 GCF_001412515.2 Diachasma alloeum
GACTTTTCACCATTCGCCCGGTAATTAAAAATTCACCTCTCCCTTCCTAATTGAGATTAGGGGATGAAAAAAAGGCAGTTCGACGGAGAATTACATTCTCCATTAATTAACCCTCTTTCATCCCTTAATCTTTGTAACAAAAAAATTAAAATCGCCATGAAAGTCAGGGGCCAGTAAGAAAAATAATTGTTTTGCGGCGCACAGTGACTCCCGGTAATTAAAAATTCACCTCTCCCTTCCTAATTGAGGTTAAGGGATGAAACAAAGACAGTTCGACGGAGAATTAAATCCCTTATCAATTAACCCTCTATCATCCCTTAATCTCTGTAACAAAAGAATAAAAACTGCCATGAAACTCAGGGGCCAGTAAGAAAAGTAATTTTTTCGCGGCGCACACTGACTTTTCACCATTCGCCCGGTAATTAAAAATTCACCTCTCCCTTCCTAATTGAGATTAAGGGATGAAAAAAGGGCAGTTCGACGGAGAATTAAATTTTTCATCAATTAACCCTCTTTCATCCCTTCATCTTTGTAACAAAAAATTAAAAACTGCCATGAAAGTCAGGGGCCAGTAAGAAAAATAATTGTTTTGCGGCGCACAGTGACTCCCGGTAATTAAAAATTCACCTCTCCCTTCCTAATTGAGATTAAGGGATGAAAAAAGGGCAGTTCGACGGAGAATTAAATTTTTCATCAATTAACCCTCTTTCATCCCTTCATCTTTGTAACAAAAAATTAAAAACTGCCATGAAAGTCAGGGGCCAGTAAGAAAAATAATTGTTTTGCGGCGCACAGTGACTCCCGGTAATTAAAAATTCACCTCTCCCCTCCTAATTGAGATTAAGGGATGAAAAAAGAGCGGTTCGACAGAGAATTAAATTCCCCAACAACTGACCCGCTTTCATCCCTTAATCTCTGTGAAAAATGGAAGAAACTGTCATGGAAATAACAGCGCAGTAAGAAAAATAATTGTTTTGCGGCGCACAGTGACTCCCGGTAATTAAAAATTCACTTCTCCCCTCCTAATTGAGATTAAGGGATGAAAAAACGACAGTTCGACGAAGAATTAAATTCCCCACCAATAAACCCTCTTTCATCCCTTAATCTCTGTAACGAAAAAATATAAACTGCCATGAAACTCAGGGGCCAGTAAGAAAAATAATTCTTTCGCGGCGCACACTGACTTTTCACCATTCGCCCGCGAATTAAAAATTCACCTCTCCCCTCCTAATTGAGATTAAGGGATGAAAAAAGGGCAGTTCGACGGAGAATTAAATTCCCCATCAATTAACCCTCTTTCATCCCTTAATCTCTGTAACAAAAAAATAAAAACTGCCATGAAAGTCAGGGGCCAGTGAGAAAAATAATAGTTTCGCGGCGCACAGTGACTCCCGGTAATTAAAAATTCACCTCTCCCCTCCTAATTGAGATTAAGGGATGAAAAAACGGCAGGTCGATGAAGAATTAAATTCCCCACCAATAAACCCTCTTTCAGCCCTTAATCTCTGTAACAAAAAAATAAAAACTGCCATGAAAGTCATGGGCCAGTAACGAAAATCATTTTTTCGTGGCGGACACTGACTTTTCACTATTCGCCCGCCAATTAAAAATTCGGTTCTGCCCTCCTAATTGAGATTAAGGGATGGAAAAAGGGCAGTTGATGAGGAATTTAATTCTCAGT
>NW_021680760.1:28337-28477 GCF_001412515.2 Diachasma alloeum
TTTTATGGCAGTTTATATTTTTTTGTTACAGAGATTAAGGGATGAAAGAGGGTTAATTGATGGGGAATTTAATTCTCCGTGGAATTGCCCTTTTTTCATCCCTTAATCTCAATTAGGCGGGGAGACGTGAATTTTCAATT
>NW_021680760.1:28857-31463 GCF_001412515.2 Diachasma alloeum
TTATTTCCATGACAGTTTCTTCCATTTTTCACAGAGATTAAGGGATGAAAGAGGGTCTGTTGATAGGGAATTTAATTCTCCATCGAACTACTCTTTTTTCATCGCTTAATCTCAATTAGGAAGGGAGAGGTGAATTTTTAATTACCGGGAGTCACTGTGCGCCGCAAAACAATTATTTTTCTTACTGGCCCCTGACTTTCATGGCGATTTTTATTTTTTTGTTACAAAGATTAAGGGATGAAAGAGGGTTAATTAATGAAAAATATAATTCTCCGTCGAACTGCCTTTTTTTCATCCCTTAATCTCAATTAGGAAGGGAGAGGTGAATTTTTAATTACCGGGAGTCACTGTGCGCCGCAAAACAATTATTTTTCTTACTGGCCCCTGACTTTCATGGCAGTTTTTAATTTTTTGTTACAAAGATTAAGGGATGAAAGAGGGTTAATTAATGAAAAATTTAATTCTCCGTCGAACTGCTCTTTTTTCATCCCTTAATCTCAATTAGGAAGGGAGAGGTGAATTTTTAATTACCGGGAGTCACTGTGCGCCGCAAAACAATTATTTTTCTTACTGGCCCCTGACTTTCATGGCAGTTTTTAATTTTTTGTTACAAAGATTAAGGGATGAAAGAGGGTTAATTAATGAAAAATTTAATTCTCCGTCGAACCGCTCTTTTTTCATGCCTTAATCTCAATTAGGAGGGGAGAAGTGAATTTTTAATTCGCGGGCGAATGGTGAATAGTCAGTGTGCGCCGCGAAAAAATTATTTTTCTTACTGGCCCCTGACTTTCATGGCAGTTTTTAATTTTTTGTTACAAAGATTAAGGGATGAAAGAGGGTTAATTAATGAAAAATTTAATTCTCCGTCGAACCGCTCTTTTTTCATGCCTTAATCTCAATTAGGAGGGGAGAAGTGAATTTTTAATTACCGGGAGTCACTATGCGCCGCAAAACAATTATTTTTCTTACTGCGCTGTTATTTCCATGACAGTTTCTTCCATTTTTCACAGAGATTAAGGGATGAAAGAGGGTCAGTTGGTGGGGAATTTAATTCTCCATCGAACTACTCTTTTTTCATCCCTTAATCTCAATTAGGAGGGGAGAAGTGAATTTTTAATTCGCGAGCGAATGGTGAAAAGTCACTGTGCGCCGAGAACAAAATTATTGTTCTCACTGGCCCATGACTTTGTCGTAATTTGTATTTTTTTGTTACAGAGATTAAGGGATGAAAGAGGGTTAATTGATGGGGAATGATGGTGAATTTTTAATTACCGGGGGTCACTGTGCGCCGCAAAACAATTATTTTTCTTACTGGCCCCTGACTTTCACGGCAGTTTTTAATTTTTTGTTACAAAGATGAAGGGATGGAAGGTGGTTAATTGATGAAAAATTTAATTCTCCGTCGAACTGCCCTTTTTTCATCCCTTAATCTCAATTAGGAAGGGAGAGGTGAATTTTTAATTACCGGGGGTCACTGTGCGCCGCAAAACAATTATTTTTCTTACTGGCCCCTGACTTTCACGGCAGTTTTTAATTTTTTGTTACAAAGATGAAGGGATGGAAGGTGGTTAATTGATGAAAAATTTAATTCTCCGTCGAACTGCCCTTTTTTCATCCCTTAATCTCAATTAGGAAGGGAGAGGTGAATTTTTAATTACCGGGGGTCACTGTGCGCCGCAAAACAATTATTTTTCTTACTGGCCCCTGACTTTCACGGCAGTTTTTAATTTTTTGTTACAAAGATGAAGGGATGGAAGGTGGTTAATTGATGAAAAATTTAATTCTCCGTCGAACTGCCCTTTTTTCATCCCTTAATCTCAATTAGGAAGGGAGAGGTGAATTTTTAATTACCGGGGGTCACTGTGCGCCGCAAAACAATTATTTTTCTTACTGGCCCCTGACTTTCACGGCAGTTTTTAATTTTTTGTTACAAAGATGAAGGGATGGAAGGTGGTTAATTGATGAAAAATTTAATTCTCCGTCGAACTGCCCTTTTTTCATCCCTTAATCTCAATTAGGAAGGGAGAGGTGAATTTTTAATTACCGGGGGTCACTGTGCGCCGCAAAACAATTATTTTTCTTACTGGCCCCTGACTTTCACGGCAGTTTTTAATTTTTTGTTACAAAGATGAAGGGATGGAAGGTGGTTAATTGATGAAAAATTTAATTCTCCGTCGAACTGCCCTTTTTTCATCCCTTAATCTCAATTAGGAAGGGAGAGGTGAATTTTTAATTACCGGGGGTCACTGTGCGCCGCAAAACAATTATTTTTCTTACTGGCCCCTGACTTTCATGGCAGTTTTTAATTTTTTGTTACAAAGATGAAGGGATGGAAGGGGGTTAATTGATGAAAAATTTAATTCTCCGTCGAACTGCCCTTTTTTCATCCCTTAATCTCAATTAGGAAGGGAGAGGTGAATTTTTAATTACCGGGAGTCACTGTGCGCAGCAAAACAATTATTTTTCTTACTGGCCCCTGACTTTCATGGTAGTTTTCAATTTTTCGTTACAAAGATGAAGGGATGAAACAGGGTTAATTGATGAAAAATTTAATTCTCCGTCGAACTGCCCTTTTTTCATCCCTTAATCTCAATTAGGAAGGGAGA
>NW_021680760.1:32982-49706 GCF_001412515.2 Diachasma alloeum
TACTGCCGAGTTACCCGCACAGGCAGTTCGCCCAGCCGTCAGATTCGACCGTGGCGGCATCCCTCTGTTGGGGTCGAACTACTTTTGGCTTGTGATCAGTTTAACCCCGAGATCTGAGCCTCTACTTTAGTCAATCCTCTTTGGTGGGGGTCACCCGAGCCTGGCACTGAGAGAGGATCCGCCATGTTTGAGTAAAACGAGCGGTTTCTTTAAAATATCAGTCGTTATTGCGTCATAGATAGAAATACATATCTTAACCTCGAAGAGTTTAAGTTTAATACTATTGGTCTTGGAGATTTCTTACGGTGATAATGAACTTATAAATTACAAAATGAGGGGTTGTTCGCGAAAGGGTATCTTGTGAAAGTGTTGCCAAGAGACCCTCAACGTAGAGCTCAGTGGGTGAAAAATGCAGAGATTAAAAATGTTACGAATAATTCGGCACTATGAGAGGTGAAATGAAATTCCGTAAGGATAATTTTAGTCCATTGACGTGAAATGCCTAATGTTTCTGTTTTTTTTTATCCTTAGGTGCATTTTGCTCCCGAAATGTGGGAACAGAGGAGAACTGATAACAAACGCAAATTGAAACCCAATGCTGTACCGACAATTTTAAAAACCTCAGAGAAAATAGCAAAAATGATTCATCTGTCTTACTTTCGAGTAATGGGAGTGAATTACGTGTGTCATCTTATCCAATGACTGACAAATGTGTTGAAAACATTAACCTGAATCACGTGAATATTAGGATAGCAAAAAATGTTATAATAAAAATCTACTGATATGAATCCTTCTTTGGTGAGCGGTGATAATAATGATTTGCGGGATGAGAAGGTGGGTTGTTATGTATTCAATAAAAAAGCCGTCTATTTGAAAACATAATTAATTGTAAACCATTTTAGGTGACGTCGAATAATCATCATCATTTCTCCACGTTCCTAGGAACTGCATTACATGACAATTTGCCAGAGACTGAAGTTCGTATATTATACCATGAATAGAATGACTTCATTGGAACAATATTGAGATAAATTCAATCATTTCAGGTAAACGCTGATCAGCATTCTGGAGCTCTTGGATTTGGTGAGACCGGTGATACTGTCTCGAGTAAGAACGTAATCGAGAAATGAACAAGAGAATTCTAAAATTACAAAAATTGAAGAATAATTTACACTAAAATTTAGTAATTAAAAGGAATACAATTAGGAGCTTACAATCCTCTGTGCGGCAACTACGAAAGACATCACATGATGACAAATATAAAAAAGCTTTGGAAAAAGTTTTTACCGAAGATCAAATTCAGGCCTTGTTCTCGAAAAAGCGAAAAGCCCGAAACTGGTCAGACGAAACACTCCGGCGAGCTCTCCGATTGAAGCTGACTTTTCATTCTGTTGGATATGAGGAATTCCTTAATCAGGGTCAACCACTTCCTAAATTACGTACATTAAGAGTAAAATTGCAGGATTTTAAATTTCCACCGGGAATTTCAGATGATTTATTAAATTTTTTAGAGTACAAAAAAACATTTTTCGAAAAAGCCGCCGATCTAGAATGCGGTGTGGTCTTGGATGAGATGAGTCTAACATCAAGAAACGTCTTTGACCCATCAACTGAGACATTAATGGGCAATGTAACATTGCCCAATGAAGAAGGTATAGCCACGCATGGGATGGTTTTTTTATTAATTGGAATTCGCATGAGATGGAAGCATGTGGTTGGCTATCACTTCACTGGAAATTCATTTAATAGTACTACCTTGCGGGATATTATTTTTCAGATCATCCAAAAAGTTGAGTCGATCGGGTTCCATATTAATTTCATCACGTCAGACATGGGGAGTGGAAATTTGGGGGTATGGAGAAACTTGCGAATCGGAGCAGGACGGTTTTCAAAAACAACTAATGCCATAGTACATCCGTGCGACTTTGATCGATTGCTGTATTTTGTTGCTGATGTGCCTCACTTGTTTAAGAATTTGACACAATCATTGATTAATAATGAATGTTTCCTTAAAAATATAAGTTACCATCGAACACAGTTTTACTTAAACATTTCGATGAATTACTGACATTTCGACAAGATAACGAGCTTCTCCTCACTCCTAAATTGAAATCAGATAATTTATGCAAGCAAAATTCATTTAATAAAATGAGAGTTAATAAGGCGAAAAATGTTTTTTCCCATGAAGTCAGCTGTTCATTTGAATTGTTAGCCGAAGAAAATTGTAATCCAGCGTATCGTACAACTGCATGGTTTGCTAAAATCATCTCAAGATGGTTCTCTGTAATGACTTCACGGAGTTGCAAATTGGCGCTAGGAAAAAAAGAGGAGATTATACTCTTATACACTTATACTGATACAACAATTTTTTTGAACAAAATTATCGACTTGTTTACGAAATTGGAAATTGGTGGTGGAGATTTTAAACCCGTACAAAGAGGAATTATTGTATCGACAACATCGATTCTACAACTTACTGCATATCTTATACAACAGCGCAATTTTGAATTCGTTCTGACTGGTAGATTCACTCAAGATTGTTTAGAGATTCTTTTTTCGTGCATACGACAGAAAAATGTCATTCCACATTGCGTTCAGTTCAAAAATGATTTGAAATTAATCTCAGTTGCAATGTACATGCGTCCAATATCCAGCTCAAATTATGAAACTGATGATAGAGAATATCTTTCAGGATTTTTGAAGTATTGGACATAATCAAAATCTGCAAGTCGAACGTAAAAAAAAATTGATACAACAAACGTAAGTCCTCAGATTCCTCCGTATGATCCCAACTTAGCTGTGCCTTTGAATAATTTGGAAGCTAATTCTCTCTATAATCTGGCAGGTTTTATGATAAATTCAATCCAAAAAATGTGTACGACTTGTTCTGAATGCATAAAGTCAGTCGGTTCTAGAGAAGCTCGTTCTTTACCATTCGCAAAATTTACACGATTAAAAAGTTATAATGATAATTCACTTTTTTTTGTGAGCGAAGAAACTTACCGAGTTTTTTTTGGAACTAGAGCATATTTTCCGATATTATTCACAGTATTTCCATTCGATGAAGACTATTAAAATAAAATCTTTTTTATTTCAACAATTTGAAAAGAATGTCCAAGCTACTCACATCTTGAATTGTCATCAGTTGACTTCTAAAATATTCAACAAGTTTGCCTTTGTAAAATTAAAACAATACAATAATAAGGAAAATCTCACACCACTAAAGAAATTCGACAGTAAAACTATGGCAATGCATTATAACATAAAGTAATGTATTATCCGTTTGTTCCACAGTTAATTGTTCCCATCAGAACGATGAAAATACACTAAAGAACTGATGAGATTTGGTTTATGTAAAAAAAGAATATATCTATTGTATTTATGTACTTATTGTATACATTGTATATATTATTTACAGACAATTCAATAAAACAATTGGAGAAAAATTATTGGATAATGAATATCGCCTCACAATTAGAAAATATTCAAAACAGTAAAAAACACCTCGTAAAATACGAATGAAAATCTAATTAATTCAAATATTTAATGGAGAAGAAATAAATTTAATTGATCCAGTTTTACTTTACAGTTTACAGTTTCAAATGTGAACGTAATTAGAATATTTTTAGGGAGTTCGATTTTTCCCGTCAAAATTATTGATCAACTCAAATTAAATAATTAATTGATCGAATTTACTGAGTTAGATTTGGTTATAACAGAGGTTCAAATTATTCGATCCAAGTGATTTGTATATCACTGAGATTCATTTGACTTTGTAATTCCAAAGAATGACCGTTTCATGAACACAGAAAACTATTTTTATAAATAATTTGCCATTACTGTACATTGACCTAGTTTGTAAATGGGCGGGAATTACTCAAAAATGGCGCGGCCAATCAGAACTGGAGGCGTCACGGCCAGACTCCCCAACCCAAGCAACACAGTTCTGGAGGGTATCCGCAAGTATACCAAAAAGGCAGACTAATGTCCGTCCAATAGGTATCTTGCAGTCATACGATAACTTTTAGTCAACTTCTAGGTAACTTCTAGACACAAGTTACCTTTTTGGACAGACATTAGACAGCCTTTTTGGTATACTTGCAGATACCCTCCAGAACTGTGCTGCTTGGGTCTTATTAAAGTGTCTCTAGTTCTTACTTGACATTTTTTCCAAGCAGTATTGACCACGGCCAGAAAAAAGTTGTATCAGAGCATGAATGTACACATCCGTTCGAGCACACGCGTTTTCTCCACAAGAGTCGAGCACAGCTTTGAACTGCACACGCGGCAATGTCTGCAGAAACTTTGTCCACATCTAGTTGCGCAAATTAGAGATTAACACATCACTAAAACTACATATGCTTCATCTTTACATAATTCAAATACACAACCGATTTTAAACGATTGAATTATGCGCTTCCATTATGGCCACACTGAACAATAGCACACATATTATTGTGAACTTTTCTCATTTGCACATGCTCCTAATTCCACAGATTCGCATTCGCCACATGGTAATTGATACGCTCATCAAGTGCGCAGTCATGTTCTCCACATTATATAATGGTTGAGCGAATCTCCACATTGATCTTTTTAAACTCCACAATGTGGAGATTCAACTACACACCGATATTTTATTTTCTTATGAAATGCCACATCAAAAACGTAGGGAATTCCATTTTTTCATGAATTTCCACACGTTTTTAGTGCGTATTCAAATCTACACATTGTAGAATTCGAAATGGACAATGTGTAGATACGCTTAACCAATCTATGATGTAGAAAACATGACTGCGTACTTGATGAGCGTGTAAATTACCAAAGTCAAATGAATCTGTGGATTTAGAGCCATGTGGAATTGCAAAAGGTTCACAACAATATGTGTGCAATACTTTGGTGCGGACTTGATGCAAGTGCACATGTTAATTGTGTAAAATTGATTGTGTATTTAAGTTGTGTGGAGATGAAGCATGTGTAATTTCAGTGATGTGTCAATCTCTCATGTGCGCAACTAGATGTGGACAAAGTTTCTGCACACATTGCCGCGTGTGGAGTTCAAAGCTGTGCTAGGCCCTCTTGTGGAGAAAAGGCGTGTGTTCAAACCGATATATACATTCATGCTCTGACACAACTTTTTTCTGGCCGTGGTCAATACTGCCATTTTTCCTAACGTCTCAAATGCGATTCTTGTCCTTCATTTTAGCCTTATGTTTCACACTCAGGATCACTTCTTGTCTAAGATTCGCATGCGCCCCCTCCCATAATCATCTTACGTAACGTATGAACAGGTCCCTAATAATTTTGTCAACAAAAATAAAAATTCAATATTTTTGCGCATAATTAAATGAAAACAGAAATGATTTGTCAATTTTTTATAAGAATCGTCATTAAATTTTTTTATTCATTTCAATGTGAATAATATATTGATGCAGGTGTTACATTCCCATTTCTAACAGAAAATTTATATAAAACCTCGGTGTCGTCCATTTCAGTCATAATTGCCATTAAACACAAGAAACAATGAAAATCACACCACAGTTTAATCAATCACGTGGCACACTTTATGTATTTTGTCCGTGAGCATCATTTACGATCCTTGAAAATTTATGAACTTCGCAGGCCATTGTATATCCTGTCTACTGAAGATTGTTACAGTAGTTCCTTGATGGCTAAAACAAATTGAATTAGATCAGTATTCATGAAATATCATCAATAGGTAATATAATCATCCCCGATTGACATGATAAATCCAATCATCTTTTTAATCCACCACTATAAAAACTTATTTAGTTTTGCTGGGATAATGGTGATTGAAATTGAAATAAATTAAATAATGAGTCGAAATAACAAAAACGACAGTAGGATTGCTAATAAAAAAAATAAAGAGAGCTGGCGTGAGTCTTAGAACATTGAGGAGTGTTCTACAACGAATAAAGTTGGCAGTGTCTTACAAACACGGTATATGGTAATTACCATAGACGCAAGGTAACGTTTACCATGTAAGGCTTTTTTTGTCATTGATCTATGGAAAGTACCATACGTCCATGATATTTTTTCCGTATCGCCTGTGATGCTTTACCGTAAATATAAGGTAAAGTCTACGGCGTATGGTAATTTTTTCCATGGGTCTATGGCCATTTCATAAATGTATGAAAGTGTGCCGTGGGTGATAGGTAATTTGTGCGATGCATGACTTTTGCTCATGAGCTGCTCAGAAATTCACTATCTCTCAATGAAATGTTGAACATTACATTCAAATTTAAGTCGCTCGGCTCCATTCAGCCCGGGAAAAAACGGCGGACGTGGAGAAGAAAATCGCGATGAACAGATAAGAAAAAAGTCGACAATTGAATTCAGTCAATGGTTATAATTAAATTCTATGCTGGAACGGTGGAACTATTCCGGGAATATATTGGACATGACTAGGTTTAGAAAGAAATATCGAAAGACTTTTTTATTGAGAACTGAGGCACGTGGAAAATCGAGAAAAACCATGAGCAAGGTGATAAAAGTCGACAAGATAATGGAGATGACGATCCCTCCAATCTGAGTGAATTTTCTTTGCGGAAGAGTGAGGTCAGATATTTCGTAAAATAATGCACAGTTCAGAATGAACGCGCAGATAGTCTTCATTCGCGTTCAGAATGGTCTAAAAACTTTGAAATTCCACCAGGAGAATTCAGGGGCGGTTTGTTCATGTTCCTTTTCCTCTAATGGTCCGTTTTGCAAACGGAACTTTAGCAAACGGTTCATTGAAATAACACATGGAGCCCTCTGGCGAAACGGATGATTGGGCAAATGGACCGTTTGCATTTTTTGCAAGCTTCGAAACTCACAATTCCATTGCCAAGTAATTTTCCTTATGTGCGCTTTCATATTTGATTATTATATATTTTACAAATAGTTATTGATTTAAACAGTAGTTCTCTTTATTATATATTTAAAGAAACGATTCTATTAAGAGTAGCTTCAATGAAAAAAATACACAAGTGAATGACTGTTGATTCTGGCTATTCATTACCCACCAAGCTTGGGCAAAGGTTAGTAAAGATGGTCTTCGTCCATCTTTGGTTCGAACCTGATAGCCAAGGCTCAAGATGCGCTATTGACTGAAGACTGGCTTAACCATCGGGTAAATTATGGTCCAAGCTTGTTTACCAATACTCGGCAAGTCGAGGTTGAGCCAAGCTTGGAACGGGTGTTGAAACTCGGGGATTCCTGCACGGGATGTACGACCGCAACTCGTTATGAACGTTATTATGAGCAGCCCCTTGACACTAAACTCAATGCCCCTATACTATATATACGCCTGTCCACACTAGTGAGGCCGTTTCTGACGGCCACTACGCGGTGCTGGATGATACCTGACTGATTCCCCCACTCCTCCCACTTCGCTGCTCCGTTTTGAATGAACCACTGGTACCATATGCATATAAAAAATAAAGGATAAAAGACTTATTTCATTGCAATAAAGTGAAGATAAAATAAGATCATTATGGCTACTTGTGTAGTCCCCGATTGCACATCAAGTTATTCCAATATAGTCCAATCCCAACAAATTCCATTTTTTCACCATTCCGAAGGCCTTATTGAATGAGTGGAAAGAAGCTACAAAATGTGAGAAGTTGTGCGTAGGCAGAGCTGTTTGCGAAAAACATTTTTTAACTGAACAAATTGTGTGGAAACGGGAACATGTGGATGCTAATGGGGTAGTCCACGGAGTGGTAAGTATGGCTAATGCATTCATTAATCAGCACGATTTTTTTATTATTCTTTTTCTTGGTAGACACATTTGAAAATTCCACGTTTGAAGCCCGGTACAATTCCATCAATTGTCCCATGGAATTCAGTAAGTCAGTGGAATAATCAAACATAGGAAAAATGTATTTTGAGCATTTGCTAACAGCAGATACGGTTCTACCTCCGAACTGTGTAAGAGAAATCCTTAGATGTGAAAATCTGGATGTACTCCACTTTTACACATTGAAAATAACTCTAAAGAAAAGAATTTTCAAGACAGTGGTATGGAAAGAAATGATAAGAATCAGTGACTTAGTAGCCCAAGTATACGTCCTTACACAACAAGTGCAGAAGAGATGTTTATCGAATAATTTAGAATGTATTCAGGATGGGGAAAGCTTACAAAAATTGATTGACGTTGCGGACAAGTTGGGAGTTTGTGGAGGCTCTCCATTACAAGCTGAGTTGGAGGAAACCACGTGTGAAGTTGTTAAGGATGTTAGTGATATCTGGTACCATAAGTCTTCTCGTTTGCTGATTAATTGAGATGATGGGGAGACAATTTGCTCTTTTTGTAAGCGCATAAAAAACTGTACGCCAAAAAGTTAAACGCCCTCTTGGTAAGCCAACAAAACGTATCCCCGTCATTGTATCGCCAAAGAGGAGACTGATGATATCAAAGATAAGAACAAAGCTTAATTCCTCCATGAAGTCGATTAATCGGGCCAAAAAGAGGATTGATAAGTGCAAAGAGAAGCTTAAAGCATGTCGTGATAAACTTGGAGCTTTCCAGGAATCAGACATCGATAAATACGAGAAAAACGGGAAGATATTGAAAAATCAGTCCACTGCCTTGAAAGAAATAATCGCTGCATCCAAGAGAAAAAGCTCAAAAGGCAGAAGGTATACAGAAGAATGGATTTTGTTGTGTCTGCTATTTTACATGCGCTCTCCAACTGGGTATAAATTCATTTATGAAACAGAGAAATGCTTCCACTACCTCACATTCATACGATTCGAAGATATCTATCGACCATTAAAGTCTCTTGTGGTTTTGATGACAAATTCTTTGCAGTACTCAAAACTGTCCTTGTAAAAAAAAATAGAGAGAAGCACGGGATAATCTTCCTAGATGAAATGGGCACACGTAAAAGTTTGGGAGTAAATTCCCAAAATCTTACGTATACTGGCCTAATGGATTTCGGTGAGGGCTCAGAAAAGGTTATAAATTTTAAAGAGCGAGCTGATCACGGGTTGGTGATTATGTATCAACCACTAGCAGGGGGTGCTGCTCAGCCGATCGCGGTTTTTGCTGCTAAATCATCTGTCAAGGGAGTAGTTCTTGCTCAGTTGATTGTGAAGGCAATTATTCTCCTAGAGCAAGCCGGAGTGAAGATTCACGGTGTTATAACAGACGGAGCAAGTACCCACAGGAGATTTTGGTCTGAAGTTGGAGTTTCTGGAAAAAACAGGACTCCAAAACTCCTTTCAACATCCTCTTGAGACGAATAGGAGTATCTGTCTTTTCAGATATACCACATCTGATAAAAACGATACGCAATCGTTTGTATAACAGGGGAATCCTCTCGGTGTGTCATGTTGATTACATTCTGGATTAAAAATAGTGAAGTTATCTCACGGACACCTCTAATATTCATTTCTTTCTTCAAGATTGACCCTGAGAAACTATTTAATTAAAGAGTGTGATTTTCCACATGTACTGACTGGGAAAATGAACTGGGAAGACCCGCTGGAGGTTTGTTTTACATTACTTGAGCTCGTTTTTCTTCTTCTCATCGTGGATCAAGTTCATTCATCTTATGATTTCCAGAATGGACGAGGTAGAATGAGATAAAACTTTGATTTATTTTTAATTCATGGAGTCAATATCCAAAACTAGATGGAGAAATGAAGCTACTTTCATTTTCACAACGGGGTGATGTTTATCTCATTTTACCTCTGCACTCATGATCTGCATGATTGCTTTTGAGTTCAATTGATTTTTGGCATGCTCTTTCTTTTTCTGTCAATTTCCTCACTCTAGAAATTCTTTGATGCGTTACGCGAAGCTAGTGGGAAGAACGATCACCCGTCGACGCCTAATTTCCTCCAGATCTACAAAATCCTCTCCTGTTACAGTGTTTTGAAGCCCCTTCCCTGAACTGGGAACTGTACTGTAACGAGATATGAATTTGTCGAGCCTCTCATTACTCTTGCTGAATTGAAAGTGATTTATAAAAATCCAACAGATAACAGCAAATCTAATGCCATCAAAGCTAAGCTTAATGAAGTTATTTTGCATGAAGACTGGGATTTCGAACAAGTGTTTGACCATGATTACAGTCAGCCTGAAATTGCGCTTCTCAATTTCTTGGTTATGAATTCTCTTGAATCTAACCGAAAAGTCGACTTGATACAAGGCGCTATCTACTACCTGAAACAAGCAGAATTTTGGCGTCAATCACTCCGTTTTTCGGTTTGATTCAAGCCGAAAATTGGTTAGAATCAAGCCGACGTCAACTTGAATCAGTATTTTTTTTGGGTGAAACTATGCGTGTTTAAGCTCAGGGTCCTCTATTTCTGAAATGGACAGAAGTCGACTTATCCCCTGTCTCTCTAGCAACCAAACTAAGACCTCGTCATCGTTGAGTGTATGTTCTCTCCTCATTGCAAACTCGCGAAAGTATTTCATATATTTCTTATATCGAGACGAAAATATTAATAATTTTCACTAATTTTATTTACACCTCTCTTTTCAAGTTATATGAAATATCTCATCTATAATTCAATTGATTAGATGAGGGCGATTATACGTTTCTTTTTTCATTCAATTGAAATCCAGCATCACATTTTCCTTTTTCCCCTTCTGGGTCACCCTCTGGGCTTTTCTCTGAACTTTCGATTTTGCTGTTTCATTTTCTTGCTTTTCTACTGAATGGAAAATCATTATTCTCATCAGTATTCCCAGCAATAAAAAAAAGTTGATAAACAAAAGTTGATCACAAAATTTTTTTTTTGTTTGAATTGCGTCAAACAGGCGTTTTTTGACTGTTTCATTTTGCCCCACTCTCCCCTATTCATGTCCAATATATTCCCGAAATAGTTTCACTGTTCCAGCACAGAATTTTATTTATGCCACTCATGCCTGAAACCGGCTGGATTACACACTCGACGCTTCGCGTCTCGTGTCTAATTCAGCCGGTTTCAGGCTTCGTGACATAAAATTTTGTTCAGTACTTGTTGGGAAATTTCGTCCTTAACGTGTGTGGTTACATCACTCGCCTTCGGCTCATGCTGTAAACCCCACACACGTTAAAGACGAAATTGCCCCGCACGTGCTGAAATATACTATTTAGGCATTGATTGGATTCAATTGTCGACTTTTTGCTTTCGAATGGAAGCATTGTAATCGTACTGTTTTCTCATTCTCTAAGTTTGGCGACCATGTCTGTCGGTGTCAATGTCCATCGCCACCTTTCCGGTGGTCAATTTTTGGAAAATTGAGTAATTAATTGGCTAAACTTATTCCAAAAAAATCTGAAATTTTGTCAGATTATAGACCTTAACAAGGATTAACTCTGTGCAAAAGCTCAGCCCGATTGATCAAATAGTTTTTGAGAAAAAGCTATTCATTTTTAAATCATTTTTCGCAAATATCTTCGAAGCCAGTCAACCGATTTCAATTTTCTTTTTTCAAAATATTCGTTTCGATATCTTCTACCCGAATCAATCAAAACGTATATACCCGTCCATACAAAGTTTTCGAGATATTTCCGTTTTTTTGTTTTTTCATAAAAATCATTGTAATCACTCTAGCTTGTGCAAAAATTGAGATATCAACTTGAAATTTGTACAGAATCTTCCTCTCATGATAACAATACTTCCTATTAAAAATGAGCTCAATCGCATAGTTAGTTTCCGAGATATTCGACTTTCTCTGAAAACCTTTTATGTGCAATAGCTTAAAAACTACACAACCGATTTTTTTTTTCAAAATATTTGTTTCGATGCCTTCTATCCGAATTAATCAAAACATATATACCCGTTCATACAAAGTTTTCGAGATATTTCCGTTTTTCTGTTTTTTCATAAAAATCCTTGTAATCACTCTAGCTTGTGCAAAAATTGAGATATCAACTTGAAATTTGTACAGAATCTTCCTCTCATGATAACAATACTTCCTATTAAAAATGAGCTCAATCGCATAGTTAGTTTCCGAGATATTCGACTTTCTCTGAAAACCTTTTATGTGCAATAGCTTAAAAACTACACAACCGATTTTTTTTTTCAAAATATTTGTTTCGATGCCTTCTATCCGAATTAATCAAAACATATATACCCGTTCATACAAAGTTTTCGAGATATTTCCGTTTTTCTGTTTTTTCATAAAAATCCTTGTAATCACTCTAGCTTGTGCAAAAATTGAGATATCAACTTGAAATTTGTACAGAATCTTCCTCTCAACAGCTTAAAAACTGTGCGACCGATTTCAATTTTTTTTATATTTGCTTCGATGCCTTCTATCCCATTCGGAAGCTTACTACCAATGGAATTGGTAGAAATGAAGGAAAGAAAAAGAGTTATAACACATAAAGTAACGGTCAGACGGCTTCGGCCAAAAAGCAATTTTCTTCTTCACGGCTGCCGTTTTTATCGGAGCTAAACGGAGCCGAGCGACTTAAATTTTAATGTAATGTTCAACATTTCATTGAGAGAGCGAATTTCTGAGCAGATGATAAGAAAAAGTCATGCATCGCAAAAATTACCTATCAGCCACGGCACACTTCCATACATTTATGAAATAGGGGTAGACTTTACCTTACATTTATGGTAAAGCACAACAGGTGACACGGGAAAAATACCATAGACGCATGGCGAAAACGGTAGACGTATGGTACTTTCCATAGATCCATGGCAAAAAAAGCCTTAGATACATAGTAAACGTTACCTTGGGCCTATGGTAATTACCATATACGATGTGTAGACACTGCCGAATATTTACAGCACTACTTATTTCAATGCTTGATTTGATACCTACAAAAATACTTCTCCTGGTACCTACGTAATTTTTCTCAGTCTCGATACAAGTATTATTTTGAAAATTAATTTACGTACGATCAGAAGAATTTTTCTGGGTATTAATGAAGTATTGAAATAAGCAACAATGCAAATCTTTATTTATGTAACGCAAAGAATGCTGAAATCAATTCGTCTTTGTCTATCGGTACTTGGTTCCATACTTGAATCGATATCCAGAATAATAATTTTGGTCGTACATGAATGAACTCAAGGATTGGTACCATGTTTATTGTTGTGTATTTATTCAAGTAATAAAATGAGTACTGATGCAAATATCGATTTAGATAACGCATTACGTGGAAGATTGACTTCGGTTTTCACTTTTGGAGATTCAATAAATTATATCGATGAATCATATCAAAACTTGCCCTCTATCATCTAGCGACATTGCCAATATCTACCTTCACATCACTAGTCTCTCTTCATAACCCGATGCGCCATTGTCACCTCCTGTACTCCCCTCTCTACCCACTCTGTCGCGGAAAAATACGCGCTCCCAATTCGTCATTATTAAACATTGACAATTTAAAAACTATTGAATTAATAATTTTTTTCGCATTTTTCCCACATTCAGGAGATTGAAATTCATTACTGGATGCGAGGTTTGTTTTCAAAATATTCGCTTCGATGCCTCCTATCTAAATCAATCCGGTTAAAAAATTCCCATCTTTTTGATAAAAAACTAAACAAGTGGGAAATTGCTCTTGTATTGTGTATAGTCTAGTTATTTTTGCTAATAAATTAGCAATATGCTTACGAATGGTTGTTTTGCACATCATTTCCTTCTATCATGTATAATTCATTGTTTATTTCCTTTTATTAAATTCAATACGATTTCCTTTTACCTAATTTTGTCAGATTTTCAACTTATTTGAATGTTACCACCATCATTATTCTTATTATCCCCTTTCTCCTATACCCTTTTTTACAGTTCTACCTCTTCCCTCAGTCCTTCGATAAAATGTTAATTGAAAAATTTTATTTACACATACTTGAATGAATTTGAAACATCACATTTGAAGAAACCATCAAAAAGCTCACTTTCAGTGAAATTCATGAAAAATTCACAATTTTCAACAATCATCATACAAATCAAATCAACCAATATAGCTATAGTAATCATCTTTTAACTTCGACTTGAGGCCCGGCTCCATTATGTGCCGAACGTTATCTTAATTGATTTTTTTGTTCGATTTTTATTTCGAAATTTCAACTCGATGCCCAGTCACCCAGAGACCCCTGAAAATTATGAATTTGATTTTTTTTAAAAGTACACTCTAAAAAAAGATAACTTCTGATAAGTAGGAAAACTACTTGTATTCAGTACCGAGGGGTTTCTGGAGAAAAGGTAATTTTTTTACTTGGTTCAAGTCGAAAATCGACTGAATACAAGTTTTATGCTCCAAGTACAATTGGTACTGGTGACAAGTACCAACTGTACTCATCATCAGTACTAAAAGTACGTGTACTGAGTACCGAGCTGTACTTCTCAAAAGTAGAAAAAATACTCGAGACAAGTAGTAATAGCACTCAAATCCAGTACTAATGGATTTTCGCGGAATATTACAGTAAAATTTATCATACACTAGAGATCGCTGAAAAACGAAGAATTAATGCAAATAAAATTATTGTTTATTGTTCATTTGCCCCTCAAACGCTTGAAAATTGAAATGTAGTCCAATGTAATAAATTCTCGAGCTACAGAGATTTTTTTTTCAAAATTTTTCAAAAGATGTGTAGAATAACAATTACCAATTAATTTTTCCAAATTTAATTTCCAAATAGTCCTTTTTTTAATAACAAAAAATGTAATATTTATGCGAAATAGCCAGTAAAATGATCCTCAAAATGATTGTTATATTTTTTATTGAAAAAAAAATTGAAGTATTAATCTTTTGAGCTATCTTGTATAAAAATTGCAATTTCGTTATGCGACAAAGAATAAAATTGCCTATTTAGAAGTCGAATTCAAAAAAATTATCTCGTAATTGTTATTCTACACATCTGTTTAAAAATTTTGAAGAAAAAATACGTCCGTAGGTCAAAAATTGAGTACACTGTGCTATTTTTCTTCATTTTCAAGGTCTTGGGGGCAAATCAACAAGAAATAATCGTTTTTTTCCCCACTTATTCTTCGTCTTTCAACATATATAAATAAGCGATCATCAATGTGTAATAAATCTTACTGCAATATCTAGCGATTTTGAAACTCATCGTAACCTCCCGTTGATGAAATTTGTTAATTGTCATCTGAGAATGATAATGATAATGAGAATGAGAATGATAATTAATGATATGAAATTCCTCAACAAAATAACCGACCAAAAGTACTGGAATCAAGTCATAAAAGTACTCGCGAGAAGTAGAAAAATTACTTGCTCCAAGCATCAAAAGTACTTGTGAGAAGTAAGAAAAATACTGACAGGAAGTAATAAAAGTACTTCCTCCTAGTACTTTTCCTACTTGCTTAGAAAATATTGTACTTCACCCTAGGACATGAAAAGTACTTGGGACAAGTAGTTTCCCGACTTTTCACAAGAAAACTACTCCCAAGTAGAATTCAGTACTAGTGAGTAGTAACTTTTTTTTAGAGTGTAAAAAAAAAATCTGCACATTTTGAAAGAGCGTTTTTAATTAACCCTCTTAAACTGGCGTTCGGTGCCCACCCGAGTCCACTGTCTCGGTGAGCAACGCGCCGCCCTTGTTGCGGTTAGTGCGGTGTTGCCGCACTAGAGCCTTATACGTGAATAAAAATCTACATTGCACACATTTTTCTCAAATTAAACACCATTTATGCTCTAAAAAAAATAAAAAATAAAAATACATTCGCGTTTTTTATGAGACACCAAACACGGCACGTGATAGAGATGTTGACGTTCCTAGTATGTCTGAACTGAAACGAACGACGTGGCAACAGCGCGGCTAAAAGACGACCACACGAATCCACTAGTTCCGGGCGGCGAGGCGCCGCTTTTCCGTACCAGTCTCACTAAATTGTTATTTTTTATGGTATTCATGGGGTTTTCAAGGGATAGGAATCTTACCAGTCCATTCTAGAGAGTTTGAACTAGGCATTGTCATTTTTTAAAATTTTTTCATACATAATTTTGCATGCAACAAGAAAAAATCGAGAAAAGGCGGTGCTTTACTCATTGAGCCAGTTCAGGAAGGTTAATATTGAGGAATGATTTGAACAGAGGAGATATGAATAACGTATAATTATCGTGGCAAATGGCGGCCTGTCAGTCACCACCATGGGGGGAGAAAAGACGAAATAATAAATTCTTTGGCACAGTGTAATCAGACGATTGTACGAAAAGAAGTTGTTCGAAAAATTGTCTAATATTTTTAAGAATTTTTTTATCACACTTTTACGATGAACTACTAATCACTTACACCAATCTCCTCGATTGAAAATTGTACTATCAACTGTCACTTTTGGCGGGGACGCAAAAAAAGCGCGATTTTCCGGTTTTCAATTCCCGACAAAAGTGACAGCTGAACGTCAGTACAATTATAAATAGAGGAGATTGACGTCAGTAATTAGTATTTTTTTTTATTTTTGGTTCCATATGTATACCCTCTCGGGTTTTTACATTTTGTTCCCTTCCCTATCTGCGTTATCATGGGCCGACTTACTTTATCCCCAACTGCACCCCATTCGGGATTGGACTACCAGGGAAACCATGGAAAACCTTAGTCGTGCAGCCGGCCGATAATGCAGGGATTCCACTGTGTCCATTGGTTACACTGGCTCAATGGGCACAGTGGTTCTTTACATTCGTGCCTAGCGACTGTAGTCCCACGCGGTTAGGTGTGCCTAAGCGGACACCCATCCAAGTACTGGGCAGACTGAACGCTGCTTAGCTTGGATAACCGCCGGAGCCACACACTCCCCGCGTGAC
>NW_021680760.1:50138-50975 GCF_001412515.2 Diachasma alloeum
TGGAGTTCTTCAGTGGCTGGCATCCTGTTGTATTCCATATAATGCATGGCAACACTTGTGATCGCCTGCACCAGAGACTCCTTGTATTGTTTGAGAGGTAATGAGTCCAAAAATTTTAACCACTGATCGATCCATGCCGCTTTGTTTTTTAATGTTGTAATGCTCGGGCTCATCATAATGAGGGGTTGCCTTACATCAGCACGTACAAAAGCAACGCAGGGGTTATCGTAGTAGTCCGTGATAGTATCCAGATCTTTGTACAGAAGACCCCATTCTTNGGTTAATATTGAGGAATGATTTGAACAGAGGAGATATGAATAACGTATAATTATCGTGGCAAATGGCGGCCTGTCAGTCACCACCATGGGGGGAGAAAAGACGAAATAATAAATTCTTTGGCACAGTGTAATCAGACGATTGTACGAAAAGAAGTTGTTCGAAAAATTGTCTAATATTTTTAAGAATTTTTTTATCACACTTTTACGATGAACTACTAATCACTTACACCAATCTCCTCGATTGAAAATTGTACTATCAACTGTCACTTTTGGCGGGGACGCAAAAAAAGCGCGATTTTCCGGTTTTCAATTCCCGACAAAAGTGACAGCTGAACGTCAGTACAATTATAAATAGAGGAGATTGACGTCAGNAAATACACCGCGAGCAGCCGCGTTTTATAGCGTTAGGTATGAGAGTGGGGAGCGCTTAATTCCCCCCTCCATACACAGAACAGACCTATGCGGACCACACACTACCCCCACCGTAGGGAGTGCTGCGGCGTCGGCGTCACACATGACCCCCCACTACCATGGATTTCATATGATGTGTATTACCCCC
>NW_021680760.1:51047-52903 GCF_001412515.2 Diachasma alloeum
CATGGGCCGACTTACTTTATCCCCAACTGCACCCCATTCGGGATTGGACTACCAGGGAAACCATGGAAAACCTTAGTCGTGCAGCCGGCCGATAATGCAGGGATTCCACTGTGTCCATTGGTTACACTGGCTCAATGGGCACAGTGGTTCTTNTGACTTGGATTTATTTTTTGTCAGTCATTCGTGAAAATATATTTAGGACACTAAAAATGAATAAAATTTGGAGAGATCACGACGTCGAAATGTTCGATAAATATTTCGCAGGTCGGTCACCAAGTGAGAATTACAGAGAAAAACGAAAGCCTAGATCTCATCAGAAACGCATACGTGTATATGTTGATAAATACACAGAGGATGAAAAGTACATACCGCCGAAAAAACGAATGATCGTGGCGAAAGAAGAAAAATAAAGAGAAAGAGAATAAACAATTCGAGATATGTAAACTGCGAGATCTTTGGAAGACATACTCACAACTNAGTCCCACGCGGTTAGGTGTGCCTAAGCGGACACCCATCCAAGTACTGGGCAGACTGAACGCTGCTTAGCTTGGATAACCGCCGGAGCCACACACTCCCCGCGTGACAACTACAGCCACTGTCAGTAATTAGTAATTTATCGTAAAAGTGTGATCAAAAAATTCTTAAAAATATTACAAATTTTTTCCAAAGGGCCNGGGTCAGTCATCACTGAAATGGAGAGAACCTACCGGATGGTAAGTTTTTACTTATATTTTGAGTGATATTTTTTGGAAGATTCTTGTTCGGTTTTTTGTATAAAAAAAAATGTTCACATAGTTTTCTCGTTCATAATTTTCTGGGTAATTTTCTAGAGTGCGATTCTCGTGCATTTTTTTGTGAGAAAGAAATTTTTTTTGTTTAAAAATTTTCAGCGTCAACTTTTTAGTTCAATTTTTTCCAAAATGTTTGCATTTTTTTTCGTTTTTTAAACGTCTCTTATGGAGTTTACATGTATTTTCCGTTCGGTTTTCGTCTTATTTTTTCATTTTTGAATTTGNATATTTGTATCAGGAATAAAGAGAACATTCCGGGGAACTCAACTACGGAGTCCGATTTTTGATTGAGTACTTCGTTTTCCTACAAAATGCAAGTAGTAAGAGGGCATTATTGGCGAATTTCCCACGCTCCCTCCCCCCTTTTTCCGGGAAGTGCACGTGCACGTTCCCCCCTCCCCCCTCGGCGGCATGCCTTTGAAGAGGTCGTCGGCGTGCTGGCCCCCCTGGGGTGCAGGGCCTCAAAGTTGGGGTCCGAGGGTCACAAGAAGTGGGTGGTGGGNATTTTTTCATTTTTGAATTTGTCTATTCCGGTTTTCGTCCAATTTTTCAGCGTCGAAATTGTTTTTGATAGAAATATTTTGTGAAAGAAATTTTTGCTCGAATTTTCTATCGTTGAAATTTTCCGTGTTAGATTTTTTCGTTCTCAAATTTTTCTGTTCCGGTGTCACNACGTTCCCCCCTCCCCCCTCGGCGGCATGCCTTTGAAGAGGTCGTCGGCGTGCTGGCCCCCCTGGGGTGCAGGGCCTCAAAGTTGGGGTCCGAGGGTCACAAGAAGTGGGTGGTGGGTGGAAAATGGCCGCCAGATAGAAAATGAGTGGCGGGTGGGAAGTGGGTGGTGGGTGGAAAAGGGGTGGCGGGTGGAAAGTTGGTGGAAAAGGGCTGGCGGGTAAATAGAAAAACTGTCGGACAGTATATATCGGACGGGTGTCGGGAGTCGGGCCCCTCTGCTGGTGGTCCAACCGTGGAGGCCGGCGTCGGCAAGGGTCCGGATGTCGCTCTCCAGGACATTGGAGCCACTGTCCTTGAGACTCCGGAGAGACATTACGCTTTTGAATTTTTTTT
>NW_021680760.1:55438-56362 GCF_001412515.2 Diachasma alloeum
ACGAATAAAATCGCATTCCCACATTTCAACGACTTCGTAACCCAAGTTTTGCAATTTCCTTGTAATTGGTCCTGTTCTTTCATATCGACTCTAATGTATCCTTATGGCTCAACTCTTTATCTCTATTAAACTTGAAACACCGTGGACAACCGTGCCAATAACAGCCGTGAAACTGATATGCATATTTTTTATTATTTTCAACATCTTCCCAATAACCATCTAGCCGATGCCCTGATTCCGTTCTGTGCTCGCGAGTCCGCCCGGCGTGTATTATTCGATGATTCTCGCAATGCTCGCGCCAGAGTAACCACTCAATCGCTACTTTTGATTGCGTTTTTCCTAAACGATAACCGCCCTGAGGTATAATACCTATCTGTTTTTCTTTCAAGAAATTTGTTTGAAAAATGCGGATACACGTCGAAGCAATCGTTACACACTCTGTAAATGGGCAAACATTCCCAGCATTCATGATTAATTTACGAAACTCCACACACGCTTTCCTTAAAATTGTAACATCGAGTCTACAATAATGCAAAATTTCTTTACGGAAATCAAACTGGTAATTTTCGGCTACACGTTCATTGTACCAAGTTAAGAATTTTTCTCGATCCTGCACATTCATCGTGTCTGCGCCATGATATTTTCTCTCAGGTATAGGCCCAACGTATTCTTGATTCTCTCGTTTATTGAAAAAATGTGGGAAATAGCCTTTTGCAATATCTCCTAAACCAAAGGCCTTCGGTAAACTGGCTAAAGCCATATGGAAATAATTCAAACTATCTATAAACTTATTATCCCCAAAATCCATCAAAATTATATTTGTGCCGTTAATAATTGCTTTAATTTCGCTATTTATTCGTTTTATAACATCTTTCAAAATGAATTGAGAGTCGTAACCATTCGCGTTGTGTGCAATACATATGA
>NW_021680760.1:57803-60591 GCF_001412515.2 Diachasma alloeum
ATACACCGATTGAAAAAGTGATTTTCTATTATGCTGAGTGGCAGAATGGATATTCGGATTATGACGAAAATTTTGTCGAATTTCGAGAGGGTTTACCAAGATCCGGAGATTTTGATGATAATAAACCAAAATTGGTTGTTGTGGACGACTTGATGCGTGAATCATCGAATGGTGCAATAGTCGACTTATTCACAAAAGGCAGTCATCACAAAAATCTCAGTGTTATGTTTATATCTCAAAATTTATTCCACCAAGGAAAAGGACAGCGAGATATTTCATTGAATACAAATTATATTGTCGTATTCAAAAATCCTCGAGATCGTGCACAAATTGCCCATTTGGCTCGTCAGATATATCCTGAGGATCCAAAATTTTTACAAGAGGCATATTTCGATGCGACATCGCAGGCTCATGGATATTTGCTGCTTGATTTAAAACAGTCGACTCCTGAAAACTGCAGATTCCGTACCAGTGTATTCCCCAGCGACCCCTATCACTATGTTTATGTTCCACGAAAGGAAAATAATATACAAGGGGGAGGCTCATCACGTGGTGTACCAGTCGTTCGTGTGTAATGGCAAAGACAAGTCGCTCTGGAAGCGGCTGTGTTCGCAAGTCGCTCGGAGAAAAAAATACAGCCTTATTACACGCACTGATCCACGCCCCACCGAGACTACGACGAGCATTAATACAACACGCCAATAAAGATTTGATTCGTTGTATTTGCGAGTGTGCTCTGAATTTATTACATGGGAATATTCCATTGAAAAATTGTGAAAAATCGAAATTGTGTAAACATAAAAAAATCTTGAGAAAGTTGGCAGACAAAAGACAGAGTTTATCCAGCAAGAAAAAAATTCTCAATCAGAAAGGCGGCGCATTCCTGCCCATGTTATTGGGGCCTCTCATTAGCGCAATCATTTCAGCTGTTGTATAATCATGGAACATGCACGAAAAATGATACTTGTGCCGGAAGACAGTGTGGAAAAATCGAAGAAAAATTCTACACATGACGTTCATCACGTTCTAACGGAGCTGGCTAAAGAGATTCAACCATCAGCTCAAACCCCTGGCACTAATACAAGTCGATTGGATGCTCAATTATTGGAAATTTTGAATGCAAAAACACCCAAGGATGATCATGAGAAATGGAAATTGTATAATGACGTTTTGAGACGCTATTTGTTTTATACACAGCAGAGTAAAGTACCTGTGCAAGAAACGGAGACCCCCGACGAGACGGGGTCTAGCGAACGATACGATCCAAAAGCTATTGTAGCAACTATACCTGCGACCTTCCAAAGAAAAGCCTTGGGTATTTTGGAATACATCGATAGAGTAGACACTGGAAGAAAACTCAAGTGGGATGCAAGGGGACAAGTGACTTTGAATGGTCAATCACTTGATGGCGTGAATATTGTCGATTTAATTCAAGATGTGGTCAGAGCCCGTAAAACTTGTCAAGCTAAAGGCTGGGAACATTTTGCCGTGTATCTCCATAGTATAAATACACCTCGCGAGTTTATGGGTAACCCTAAATTTCATAGTAGACCCAAAGTACAGCCTGAGATTTTGGAGGACGAAAGCTATGAAGAGGAGGGTGGTACACCCCGCAGCTCGCTCGTGCACCGTACTCGTCGGAATTTGAAGAGAAGAGTGCGAGTTTTTTCTCGATACGGCAAAAAAGAAAAGAAGACCTCAGGACTTTCATCATGGCTTCAATTTTAGAAGAAGAGAAACTATCGGGGGCCTATTTTCATCCTCCAGAGCCTGTGGCTTATACGGGAGCACGAAATATTCTCACAAAATATAATGAAATTGAAAAAAATAAAATAAAAAATTGGCTAAACGCACAGAATACTTATACTCTCCATAGACCCATCAGACGTAAATTTCCACGGTTACATTATACAGTGACAAACATTGATGATGTATGGGAGGCTGATTTGGTTGAGTTGAGATCACTAAAGACATACAATGATGGGATTTCATATTTACTTGTGGTCATTGACGTTTTAAGCAAGTTTGCCTGGGTTGAACCATTGAAGGACAAGTCGGCACCGCAGGTACTCGAGGGCTTTAAACGTATAATGGGAAGGAGCGGTGGTCGTGTGCCTGTTTGTATACAAACTGACAAGGGAAAAGAATTTATGGCTAGCAGTGTCCAAAAATTTTTCTCTGATAAAAAAATTCAATTTCGTGTTGCGCGTAATCCTGACATAAAAGCCGCAATCGTGGAACGTTTCAATCGGACACTGAAGGAGCGCATGTGGCGTTACTTTACACATAGTCGAACATATAAATATATGGATGTGTTGGAACAAATTGTCGACTCTTATAACAACTCGAGACATTCATCAATAAAAATGGCACCTGCGACTGTTAATATCGATAATGCTCCATATGCATGGCGTAATATACAAAATCGGTACAAGTCGGAGAAATCTCGTAAAGAAACCTTTAAATACAAAGTTGGGGACTATGTGCGCATCAGTCGAGCGAAAGGCATCTTTGAGAAAGGATATGAGACTAATTGGAGTAAAGAAATATTCCAAATAACGAAAGCAATCCTCAAACAATCATTACCAATATACGAGCTGAAAGATTTAGCTGATGAACAAATTGAAGGATTTTTTTACGAGCCAGAGTTGGTGCTTGTCAATAAACAAACGGACAAGGATGAATTCGTAGTTGAACATGTCATACGCGCTAAAGGAAAAGGAAAAAGTAAACAAATTCTTGTTCATTGGGAGGGATATTCTGATAAATTTGATTCGTGGATACCTGC
>NW_021680760.1:61022-61194 GCF_001412515.2 Diachasma alloeum
CATATTTACTTGTGGTCATTGACGTTTTAAGCAAGTTTGTCTGGGTTGAACCATTGAAGGACAAGTCGGCACCGCAGGTACTCGAGGGCTTTGAACGTATAATGGTAAGGAGCGGTGGTCGTGTGCCTGTTTGTATACAAACTGACAAGGGAAAAGAATTTATGGCTAGCAG
>NW_021680760.1:61428-61803 GCF_001412515.2 Diachasma alloeum
GGTTTCATGAATAACTTTGCACCCTTGAAGGATCATATAAAATTTGAGTATTCTACCCAACAAGGCTTTGTGGAAATTGGAAGACATTGCACCTCCAAAACATGCGGTAGCACGGTACACCCATTAGACTTTTCGGATGAATTGGCTGATATGTTAGGGTTTGAGAGGCGCGTGCAGAGTTTCACAAACGCAAAGCCGTATTGTGAGGGATATCTACCTGCCAGTCTGGCCAGGGGTTTACCTGAAAGCTTGTTCATCTATAGTGACCTTTGTGTACCCTATGTAACAGGTGATGTGCAGTCATCTCTTTTACGAGTGGTGCCATTCAATGCTTCTGGTTATACATATGGAGCCACACACTGTGCTACTTTTTCA